>NC_042969.1:46738948-46817956 GCF_901001165.1 Salmo trutta
CTCTCTTCTCCTCCCCTCCTCTCTCTCTCCTCCCTCCCTCTCTCCCTCTTTCTCTTCTCCCTCCCTCCCTCTCTCTTCTCCCTCCCTCCCTCTCTCTTCTCCCTCCCCTCCCTCTCTCTCTTCTCCCTCCCTCCCTCTCTCTCTCTTCTCCCTCCCTCTCTCTCTCTCTCTTCTCTCTCTCTCTTCTCCCTCTCCCTCTTCTCCCTCCCCCTCTCTCTCTCTTCTCCCTCCCTCCCTCTCTCTCTTCTCCCTCCCTCTCTCTCTCTTCTCCCTCCCTCTCCCCTCTTCTCCCTCCCTCCCTCTCTCTCTCTCTCTTCTCCCTCCCTCTCTCTCTCTTCTCCCTCCCTCTCGCTCTTCTCCCTCCCTCCCTCTCTCTCCCTCTCTCTTCTCCCTCCCTCCCTCTCTCTCTCTCCCCTCCCTCCCTCTCTCTCTCTCTCTTCTCCCTCCCTCTCTCTCTCTTCTCCCTCCCTCCCTCCCTCTCTCTCTTCTCCCTCCCTCTCTCTCTCCTCCCTCCCTCTCTCTCTCTCTTCTCCCTCCCTCCCCCCTCCCTCCCTCCCTCTCTCTCTCTTCTCTCTCCTCCTCTCTCTCTCTCTTCTCCCTCCCTCCCTCCCTCCCCCTCTCTCTCTCTCTTCTCCCTCTCTCTCTCTCTCTTCTCCCTCCCTCTCTCTCTTCTCCCTCCCTCCCTCTCTCTCTCTCTCTTCTCCCTCCCTCTCTCTCTCTCTCTCTCTTCTCCCTCCCTCCCTCTCTCTCTCTCTTCTCCCCTCCCTCTCTCTCTCTCTCTTCTCCCTCTCTCTCTCGACTGCAGCCAGCAGCAGGATAACTATGGTGTTGGCAGGGGATCCACCCTCGTTCTTGTCTCCCCAGTAGATGCAGACAGACAGACAGACAGACAGACAGACAGACAGACAGACAGACCCAACCTGCACCCTGGGAGCAGGCTGGGTGTGTGTGCATACTCATACAGTACACATATTACGTTTGTGTGTTTGTGTGTGACCGAAGGTTGCGTGCGCATTCATTATGCACATTAAGTGTGTGTGTGACTGTGTGTCGGTTGGGGGGAGGGTAGTTGAGCGTGTGTGTGTGTTGTTTAATTTGTGTGTGTGTGTGTGTATCTGGCTGTTGAGCAAACATTACATTTCACACAATCTGACAGAAGGTTCTGTTGCATGTCTATCATTGGTATAAAACAATGAACACACAGGGACACACAGCCTCTGAGTGGGAGAGGAGGAACAGAAGCAGGTTCAGAGTGTCAGGTAAAAGCCCCTGTGGAAGGCTAACACTTACCTGGCTATGTGGCGCTTCCCCAGGAATCTGAAGTGCTGGAGACACAGCCTGCATAGAGGAAGAGGAGAGTGTGTATTAGGGTGTGTGTGTCGAGTGTAAGTTTGTACGTGTGTGGGTATGTGTTGTGCGTGACGTCACGATGCATGTATGTGTTTGTGCAATCACGATGTGTGAATGTATGTATGTATGTATGTATGCATGTATGTGTTTGTGCAATCACGATGTGTGAATGTATGTATGTATGTATGTATGTGTGTGTGTGTGTGTGTGTGTGTGTGTGTGTGTGTGTGTGTGTGTGTGTGTGTGTGTGTGTGTGTGTGTGTGTGTGTGTGTGTGTGTGTGTGTGTGTGTGTGTGTGTGTGTGTGTGTGTGTGTGTGTGTGTGTGTGTATGTATGTATGTATGTGTGTGTGTGTGTGTGTGTGTGTGTGTGTGTGTGTGTGTGTGTGTGTGTGTGTGTGTGTGTGTGTGTGTGTGTGTGTATGTATGTATGTATGTATGTATGTATGCATGTATGTGTGTGTGTGTATGTGTGTCCACTGTGAGCTGAGGACAGGTACTGCAGTACTGTGTAGCTGTGTGTTATAATAACAGAAGCTCCAACAGAGACAGGAAACAGTGAATTTACTGCAGAGCTGAGTGGAGGCTAGGGGAGAACAGTTGGGGCCTATCCCTCTATAAATCTCAGCAGTTTTACAGCCACACTCCCTCTCTCTTTCTTTCTTTTTCTCTCTCTATTTTATCGGTCTCATCCGTTCCCCTCTGCCAAGTCTCCCATCATTCCCTTTCTCTTCTGTCTCTTTCTGCTATGCATCCCTCCCTCCCTCCCTCCCTTCCTCCCTCCCTCCCTCCCTCCCTCTCTGTAATGAGAGGACAAAGTCATACTTATAGTTGAACTACCAGAGTTCAAGTTAGGTAGATTCAATCCGGACTGCGGGATTGACTTTTAAAGGCAATGTTATTCGCAGAGACCAAACTTACGGTAAACGCTGCATATGTCGTCTCAATCGGAAATTGCGCTATAATTGCGCTCAAATGTAAATTGTGCTATAACGCAGATCTTCCGCGGTCCGGATTGAATATAGGCCTAAGATTACAAAAGTTCAACAACAACAAAATACATTGTTGGGGGCCTCCCGAGTGGTACTGCATCGCAGTGCTAGAGGCATCTCTACAGACCCGGGTTCGATCCCGGGCTGTATCACAGACGTCCGTGATCGGGGAGTCGCATACAACAACTACTTATTTAAAGTCTGATATGAGTAGTTGTGTCTTTGAAAATCAATGCAATGAATGTAATAAACGTAATGTATCCACCTATATATAGTATCTGTCCATGCACACAGGCACAGAGGATCGGTTAACACTGAAGATACTCACTCCAGGATGTTGAAGAAGTCGGAGATCTCTTGGTGTATGGCTCGGTGCCAGTAGGAAACCATCACCTCTGGGGGAAATTTAAAAAAAAAAGTTTAAAAAAAAGGCAGCGTCCTTATCGCATAAACCCGTACCTGCACCACTTCACTGTGCAACTTGCAAGGATGTGACTAACAGTGCATAGCAGTATCGCGACACACTGAAGTATCATGGCAAGCAAACAAAACATGAAGCGGACTTAAATGTCTTGAGGAAAACAGTCCTAGTGTTGGAAACAAACAACCCTGATGTCGTCATCCAGAGTCACGGATGTTTACTTCCCAAGCGTTAGCACAAACTATTTCACACGACGCATAGTTTAGACTTCGTCCTGTTTCCCTTTCTGCCATGGAAAGTCGAGTATACTGGTATCGTAACAACCCTACTGTAGGCTACGGTCCGGTATGGAAGAGGTTAACACTAAGGAATTGGCTAACGGGTACTAGCTACCCGGCTACTGTAGTGTAGGACTAGTATATGGTCCGATTGATACCAGGCCACTGTACTGTTGCTATGGTCCGGTAGTGAAGGGGTTAACCACAGAATTTCATAAAGAACAAATACACACTGCAGTCCAAAAGTATTGGGACAGTTTTGGCTCTATATTCAGGCACTTTGGATGTGAAATGATACAATGACTTTGACGTTAAAGTGCAGATGATATTTGTGCTTCTGTAACTTTCTCACTCATCAGTATTCACGATTCATTCAGGATTATCCGCAATCAGGGTAGCATCCACATTGATGTAGAAGTGTTCAGAAACATATTGTATTCTTATTTAAAATAAAAGTGACTTCAAAATGACGCAACAAATTATGTACCATTCATTTCTATTGGTCACAAAATCATCTGAAACACAACCAAAACAAACAGCAAATACCTCCAACCAATTTGTAGAGTCCAAGCTTGATGTAGTCATTGCGTGCTATGAATATGGGGCCAAATACTGTACCTAACTTTTGACTACTTTAATACATACACTGCTCAAAAAAATAAAGGGAACACTAAAATAACACATCCTAGATCTGAATGAATGAAATAATCTTATTAAATACTTTTTTCTTTACATATTTGAATGTGCTGACAACAAAATCACACAAAAATAATCAATGGAAATTCAATTTATCAACGCATGGAGGTCTGGATTTGGAGTCACACTCAAAATTAAAGTGGAAAACCACACTTGAGGCTGATCCAACTTTGATGTAATGTCCTTAAAACAAGTCAAAATGAGGCTCAGTAGTGTGTGTGGCCTCCACGTGCCTGTATGACCTCCCTACAACGCCTGGGCATGCTCCTGATGAGGTGGCGGATGGTCTACTGAGGGATCTCCTCCCAGACCTGGACTAAAGCATCCGCCAACTCCTGGACAGTCTGTGGTGCAACGTGGCGTTGGTGGATGGAGCGAGACATGATGTCCCAGATGTGCTCAATTGGATTCAGGTCTGGGGAACGGGCGGGCCAGTCCACAGCACCAATGCCTTCCTCTTGCAGGAACTGCTGACACACTCCAGCCACATGAGGTCTAGCATTGTCTTGCATTAGGAGGAACCCAGGGCCAACCGCACCAGCATATGGTCTCACAAGGGGTCTGAGGATCTCATCTCGGTACCTAATGGCAGTCAGGCTACCTCTGGTGAGCACATGGAGGGCTGTGCGGCCCCCCAAAGAAATGCCACCCCACACCATGACTGACCCACCGCCAAACCGGTCATGCTGGAGGATGCTGCAGGCAGCAGAACGTTCTCAACGGCGTCTCCAGACTGTCACGTCTGTCACATGTGCTCAGTGTGAACCTGCTTTCATCTGTGAAGAGCACAGGGCGCCAGTGGCGAATTTGCCAATCTTGGTGTTCTCTGGCAAATGCCAAACGTCCAGCACGGTGTTGGGCTGTAAGCACAACCCCCACCTGTGGACGTCAGGCCCTCATACCACCCTCATGGAGTCTGTTTCTGACAGTTTGAGCAGACACATGCACATTTGTGGCCTGCTGGAGGTCATTTTGCAGGGCTCTGGCAGTGCTTCTCCTGCTCCTCCTTGCACAAAGGCAGAGGTAGCGGTCCTGCTGCTGGGTTGTTGCCCTCCTACGGCCTCCTCCACGTCTCCTGATGTACTGGCCTGTCTCCTGGTAGCGCCTCCATGCTCTGGACACTACGCTGACAGACACAGCAAACCTTCTTGCCACAGCTCGCATTGATGTGCCATCCTGGATGAGCTGCACTACCTGAGCCACTTGTGTGGGTTGTAGACTCCGTCTCATGCTACCACTAGAGTGAAAGCACCGCCAGCATTCAAAAGTGACCAAAACATCAGCCAGGAAGCATAGGAACTGAGAAGTGGTCTGTGGTCACCACCTGCAGAACCACTCCTTTATTGGGGGTGTCTTGCTAATTGCCTATAATTTTCACCTGTTATCTATTCCATTTGCACAACAGCATGTGACATTTATTGTCAATCAGTGTTGCTTCCTAAGTGGACAGTTTGATTTCACAGAAGTGTGATTGACTTGGAGTTACATTGTGTTGTTTAAGTGTTCCCTGTATTTTTTTGAGCAGTGTATATAAGTGAATTTTTCCCAATAATTTTGGTCCCCTAAAATGGGGGGACTATGTACAAAAAGTGCTGTAATATCTAAACGGTTCACCCGATATGAATGTAAATACCCTCAAATTAAAGTGGACAATCTGTACTTTAACATCGTGGTCATTGTATCATTTCAAATCCAAAGTGCTGGAGTACAGAGACAAAACAACAACAAATGTGTCACTGTCCCAATACTTTTGGAGTTTACTGTAGTGAATTATAGGATCTGCATGGAGGTAACACTACGTGTCTCACCCTCAGATATGGTCTTCATGATGTGGAGGAAACACATGAGCAGACTGCGCGTCTCGGCCTGGTCCAGCTTGTCAAAGCGAGATCCAAAGCCTATCAGAGACTGAGGCCGGGCAAACTGATGACAGGGAGAGTGAGGGAAGGAAGGATGGGAGAGAAAAGGGGGGAGTTAGGGAGAGGGGGAGAGAGAGGTGGGAGGTAGAGTGAGAGGGGGGGTTGGCAGAGAGAGAAGGAGAAAGACACATGGATTCTTGTTCATGCAATAGGTATAATATTGTTGTTCTTTCTTTAAGCCAGCACAGTCTGCACAGCATTTCCGGATATGACATTCCGCTGAGTGACTCATCTTTCACACCTTTTCACATCCGTCCATCTTCTCGCTGTTCCTGTCGCTGTTGCTGGGGTTGGACTCTATGCTAATCAGAGAACCCCGCGAGTCGGCATGGTTACCCGTGGAAACAGCCAGGGAGGAGAAGGCTGGGGGCAGGAGAAGGGTTAGAGGTTATGGTGCAGACACAGTTGCAAACACGCATACACACATGCAAAAGTATGCACGCACACACACACACACACACACACACACACACACACACACACACACACACACACACACACTACCTGTGATGGAGTTGAGCACTTCTTTGGAAAAGGAGGCATCCACCGAGTTACCATGGCGAATGACGTGAGCCACAGGACCTGCCACACCCCCTCCCACACTCAGGTCATCTCTTGAACCCTGGAGAGGGGGAAAGAGTTTGCTGGAACACCACTAGGCCAGAGGGAAACATTTCACTGTGACACCACTAGGCCAGTGAGAAACATTTCACTGTGACACCACTAGGCCAGAAGGAAACATCTCACTGTGACACCACTAGGCCAGAGGGAAACATCTCACTGTGACACCACTAGGCCAGAAGGAAACATCTCACTGTGACACCACTAGGCCAGAGGGAAACATCTCACTGTGACACCACTAGGCCAAAGGGAAACATCTCACTGTGACACCACTAGGCCAGAAGGAAACATCTCACTGCGACACCACTAGGCCAGAGGGAAACATCTCACTGTGACACCACTAGGCCAGAGGGAAACATCTCACTGTGACACCACTAGGCCAGAGGGAAACATCTCACTGTGACACCACTAGGCCAGAGGGAAACATCTCACTGTGACACCACTAGGCCAGAGGGAAACATCTCACTGTGACACCACTAGTGACACTCACTGTGACACCACTAGGCCAGAGGGAAACATCTCACTGTGACACCACTAGGCCAGAGGGAAACATCTCACTGTGACACCACTAGGCCAGAGGGAAACATCTCACTGTGACACCACTAGGCCAGAGGGAAACATCTCACTGTGACACCACTGGCCCAGAGGGACACAGTTCACTGCAACATCAGTGAGCAAGGTATTGGAGTCAGAGTCTAGAGAGTCTGCCTGGGTAAAGCTCGATTCCACTACCTGTCAATGACGAATATAAAAACAAAACATTTCCCTTCCAGGTTCTCCCGAGGCACGTCTAATATAAATGGGAACCATAAATGCAGGTTCCCCTTATTAAAGCTTAATTACCGTTTCCTGTGTTTAAAAGTAACATTAGCGGTTGTGCCTGTGTAAACGTTTATCCCTGCCCTTCCTCTCTCTCTCTCCCTCTCTCTCTCCCCCTCCCTCCACCGCTCCCTCCCTAGCCTCTGTGAACGGTGCTGTGACTGGACATACATGACCCTAAAGTAGCACTGCGGGCCGCGCCAAACTATGACATCACGACAACAACAGTGGCTTTGTGGCACTTTGCTTGGTCTTGGGCAGGGCTGCAGTGGAGGCTCTTACTTGGTCACTGGAGGTGAAGTAGATGGGGAAGAGGTCTCGGAGGAAGAAGCGAGGCATGTTGTCCAGGATGAGGCCGTACAGAGGCAGGTAGAGGGACGCTATTCTCGCCTGCTTATCCTGGAGAATATGAAGAGAGAGGGAGGAGAGAGAGGGGGAGGGGCAGAGGGAGGAAAGAGAGGGGTGGCAGAGAGAGAGGAGAGAGAAATTGAGAATGGGAGGAGAGAGAGAGGAGTTTGAGGGGAGGGAGAAAGGCAGGGAATAGAGAGAGAGAGAATTTGAGACAGAGAGCGAGAGAGGAGATAGAATTTGAGACAGACAGAGAGACAAAGAGAGAGAGAGAGAAAGAGAAAGAGAGAGAGAAAGACCGATAGTGAGCAACAGACCAACAGAG
The DNA here is from genome assembly GCF_901001165.1 of Salmo trutta. Lineage (NCBI taxonomy): Eukaryota > Metazoa > Chordata > Actinopteri > Salmoniformes > Salmonidae > Salmo > Salmo trutta. The sequence goes on from NC_042969.1 coordinate 46,746,717, forward strand.
AGTAACTATCAGGGGTTTTAAACTCTGCGTGATTGAGAGAGCGAGAAACAGAGATCTGTCAACAGTTGTACAGTGTTGGGTTTGGCAGGCTCCTAATCTCAGATGGGATCTGGCTGTCTGGGGCTGAGTCCAAAATGGCACCCTATTCCCTACATAGTTCACTACTCTTGACCAGAGCCCTATGGGAACTATAGGGAATAGGGTGCCATTTGGGACGCAACCTAGATCCTTCCCAGCACCCCACTCCATGCCACCTCCTCTCATCGAGTGCTCAGAGGTCCCAGTGAGAATGGCGCATTACATAGTCTGCTTCCTGTACACAGGACCGCAGGGTAGGGTGTGTGTGTCAGAGAGCGTGTGCGCCCAGTTTAATGATTTCCTGCTGTTTCAAATCCTCATAGCCATCACTGTAATGCGCCTCTCACTCCTAACACACACACGCGCTTTAAGTCAACCCAATATCTGTGAGAAAATCTTGACACCGAAAACACTCCTGGAAGTGTGAAGTGATGACAGGCAAATATCTAAAAAGTGAATTTTACTGTGTTTCAGTCAGCTATAGTACATTGTACACTGTCCAATGAAAATATTTCAGCTTCCTGTGTGGAACATATTGGAACAGTCTGGTCCCAGATCTGTTTGTGCTTCAGCCAACTCACAACATTTTTTAATAAGTTTTATTTCACCTTTATTTAACCAGGTCAATGGTAATCAGAGGAGTTGACTAAACTAAAACAGAAACATGTCTGGAAGCAGGCTAATATTGCTACAAGGCCCTAGCTTACTTTCACATCTCTTTCTTACAGACATACACTACATTACCAAAAGTATGCTCATCGAACATCTCATTCCAAAATCATGGGCATTCATATGGACTTTGCTGCTACAACAGCCTCCACTCTTCTGGGAAGGATTTCTATTAGATGTTGGAACATTGCTGCGGGGATTTGCTTCCATTCAGCCACAAGAGCATTAGTGAGGTTGTTCACTGATGTTGGGTGATTAGGCCTGGTTCGCAGCCGGCGTTCCAATTCTTCCTAAAGGTGTTCGATGGGGTTGAGGTCAGGGCTCTGTGCATGCCAGTTTGAAGCACAGAATCGTCTAGAATATCATTGTATGCTGTAACGTTAAGATTTCCCTTCACTGGAACTAAGGGGCCTATCCCGAACCATGAAAACAGCCCCAGACCATTATTCCTCCTCAACCAAAATTTACAGCTGCACTATGCATTGGGGCAGGTAGCATTCTCCTGGCATCCGACAAACCCAGATTCGTCCGTTGGACTGCCAGACGGTGAAGCGTGATTCATCACCTCAGAGAACGCGTTTCCATTGCTCCAGAGTCCAATTGCAATGAGCTTTACATCACTCCAGCCAACACTTTGCATTGTACATGGTGATCTTAGGCTTGAGTGCGGCTGCTCGGCCATGGAAACCCATTTTATGAAACTCTCGACGGACAGTTCTTGTGCAGACGTTGCTTCCAGAGGCAGTTTGGAACTCGGTAGTATAGAGACAAACCCAGTGTTGCTAGTAAGTGTTGCAGGACAGATTATTTTTACGCGCTTCAGCACTCGCCGGTCCCGTTCTGTGAGCTTGTGGGGCCTATCACTTCGCGGCTGAGCCGTTGTTACTCCTAGACGTTTCCACTTCACAATAACAGCACTTAACAGTTGACCGAGGCAGCTCTAGCAGGGCAGAAATTTGCCGAACTGACTTGTTGGAAAGGCCATTCTATTGCTAATGTTTGTCAATGGACATTGCATGGCTGTGTGCTCAATTTCATAAACCTGTCAGCAACGGGTGCGGCTGAAATAGCCAAATCCACTAATTTGAAGGGGTGTCCATATACTCTTGCATATACAGTGTACTTCTAGACTATAGGGCTCTGGTCAAAAGTAGTGCTCTATACAGAAAATACGGTCCCATTAGGGACACATGTTATATATCATCTGGTGCCCGCTACATGGTGCTGGCGTGCGTGGCGTACCTTCATGGCGTAGCGGGCGTCCAGCGAGTGCTTGGCCATCAGGTTCTTGAGGCTGGCGAGGGCCAGGTGGCGAAGGTCCTGCTCATCCTGCAACGCCAGGCCCAGCTCCCGTAGCAACAAGCCTGTCAGGAAGTGCTTCCTGCAGAACTCGCCCGTCAGGCTGTACTCTGGCACATCCACTAGGGTGGAGAGTAAGGAGGGAGAGAGAGGGGTTTGGGGGGGGGGGAGAGAAAGAGGAAGAGAGATAGAGTTAGAGAGAGAGATACAGAGAGGGGGTTGTGGGTGGCAGAGAGAGAGAAAGAGAGAGAGAGCTCAGTGCCCTAAAAGCATCCAAGTTTCTCAACTTGCTTTATAGCAGAGACCAGACAGCTATGGTCCTTCCTTCTTGGAGGAACCCTTACATTAAAACTAACACTTTAGAATTGACTAAATTGATGTCAGCTAATCCTTTTAGGGACTGGTTAGCGACATCTCAGGGAACCAGAGCTGGTCCTAGTACCACTACACTAAACTAAATTCTGGTTTGTTTATTCCACCCAGTGCCAGTCGTATGGTAAAGAACATCAGTACAACATCATGCGAATATCACAATATATCATAAAAAGGGACCGATAGTTACCCTGAGCACTTTGCGTTTCTTGTGATGCATTGTCTGAAATGGACAGGAAAGAGAAAGAAGAGAAAATAAAGTGTTAAGCGGTGTAATGAATGAAGTTTGTTAAAACCTAAGACGGACTTGGATTGGGTCCCTGTGAACCCTAGATGACTTCTGACCTGTGATGCGAGCGGAGGGGAGGGGCAGACTGAGAGGGATGTAGTGCTCGTGGTTGCACACCTCTCGCAGGAACTCAAACTTGAACTCACACAGCACCTGTTGAGAGAAACGTCGGGGTCACAACCTGATTGACCGAATAAAAACACCACAACATCTCTGAAGTACATTGTTTCCTATTCTAGTATCTATTTCATTGTTGTCTAATGCTTTCTATTTTACAGTGAGTGACATTGGCTATTATACCGACGGATAAGGAAATACTTTATTCACACAATTCTGTGACTGAGAGACAGAATGAGAAGGATGTGTGTATGTGTGTGTGTTTGTACGTGTGTGCGAGTGTGTGTGTAACCTTGTTGTCAGTGGCTGTGATCATGTTGACATAGTTGCTGATCAGCTTGAAGGTGAACCCTCGGTCCATGAGGGTGAAGCAACGCTGGAGGGAGGGAGGAAAAGAGGGAGGGAAGGATGGATGGATGGAGGGAGGGGAGAGGGAGATAGGGAGGAGAGGAGGGAGGGAGGGAGGGATGGATGGAGGGAGGGGAGAGGGGGAGGGAGATAGGGAGGAGAGGAGGGAGGTAGGGAAAGAGGGAGTGATGGATGGAGGAAGGGAGAGAGGGAGAGTCGGGGTCAGCATTAGTTAATGAAGAACATGAAAGAGAGAGACCATTTCATTATTTCACAACACAATTAAAAACATGCTCCGGAACTTTGGAGACTTCTAAGTATCTTTTAAACCTCCGGCTTTCGGCTAGATGTGTCAACGTGTAGTTCATACATGCATAATCTATAAGCAGAATTACTGTCTTACCTCAATTAGCCACGAAATCCCATGTTTTTAGGGAAGCTGTGCTGAGCCATTTTCCCTATATTTTCCCCCACGTGGGCCAACCCCCTAGCAATTCAAGTTCTAGCCAATGAGCTTCAGCCCCTCGCATATGTGTGACGTAGTATGCAATTTTCAGGGACCACTTGTGGCTCACGAGTGCTACTTTCAGAACTACTGTCTAAAAAGTACACACAAGTACCGGAGAATCTCTTTAAGGAAATCAATATGGAACAATAGTCAGCAGCGGAAGGGAAGCCATTTTCATTTACAGTTAGCTTAATTGCATTTATCTCCGCTTCATTAGTCAGGGAACACAAATGTATTACCATTGGCAGCATTTGAGCTCGATCTCGACAAGTGATAAGGACAGCTCCCTAAGCATGTAATGTGTGTGTGTGAGTGTGTGTGAGTGTGTGATGCCCACCTTGACAAAGGCTGCCACAGCCAGGTTTGCACTGCGGGTCTCCTCTGCCAGCTCCTTGTTCTTCCAGAAGATGTGGTCGGACACGGTCATGACTAGGCTCTCCAGACGACCCAGGTAGGTTGAAGGGAACCTCTGTGGTCGAGGGAGCTGAGCCACACATAATATGGAACTTAACATATAGGCCTAATGTATAAGTTGCACTAGCAACACTAAGGTCATAGGTTCAATTCCAGCAGGGACCACATACACATACTACAAAATGTATGAACTAACAGCACTGAATGTTAGTGGGACATAGGACAGATGCAGGTCCAATATATGGTCGGACGGTATATTCGAGAGAATCTGAATGTATGTGACTTGAGTAGTAACTTTCCAGTGTTTTCCATACTGCACGTATTATAGTGTATTGTGTTCGTGTTTTTGTATGCGGACTTTAGAAAAATAATTTTTCTGTAATAGGACAATAAATTATATTGTATCGTACTGTAAGTCGCTTTGGATAAAAGTGTCTGGTAAGTGGTATATACACACACCAGCCAGTATATTAAGTACACCCCCCCGTTCACGAAAATGGATCGCTCCTACAGACAGTTTGCTATATAAAGCAGCAATCAAGGCATTCAGTTACTGTTGGAATGAACGTTAGAATGGGCAAAACAAGTGACCTAAGCGACTTTAAGCGTGGTATGATCGTTGGTGCCAGGTGCACCGGATCCAGTCTCTCAGAAACAGCCGTCCTCCTGGGCTTTTCATACACGACAGTATCTAGGGTTTACCGAGGATGGTGTGACAAACAAAACACATCCAGTCAGCGGCTGTCCTCTGGGCTAAAACAGCTCGTTGATGAGAGAGGTCGAAGGAGAACGGCAAGAATAGTACAAGCTAACACTCGGGCCACAAACAGACAAATAACAGAGCAGTACAACAGGTGGTGTGCAGAACAGCATCTCGCAATGCACAACTTGTCAATCCTTGTCCCGGATGGGTTATTGCAGCAGACGACCACACCGGGTTCCACCCCTATCAGCTAAAAACAAGAAGGAGTGGCTCCAGTGGGCACGCCATCACCAACCCTGGACAATGGAGGAGTGGACATCACCTGGAACATGACAGCGAGTTCAGTTTACTGAGTGTCCTGGTCAGTCCCCAGACTTCAACCCAATAGAACATCTTTGGGATGAGATGGAACAGGCTGTTCGCAGCACGAATGTACTGCTGCCCAGTCTGCAACAACTGTGTGATGCCATCGTGTCAGCATGGACCAACATCCCTGTGGAACGTTTCCGACACCTTATAGAATGCCCCGAAGAATTCAGGCTGTTCAGAAGGCAAATGGGGGTCCGACCTGCTACTAGATAGGTGTACCTAATAAACTGTCCGGTGAGTGTATATGTATATATTATACCTTCATATGTTATGTTTCTATACCTTGACATTGTCTGAGTCCACTAGATGCTGGGCCATGGACTTGACAATGAGCTCGAAGAAGAACCAGGAAAACTGCAGCAGACAGGGGTAAAAGGTCAAACAGGGGTCAGATTATGCGGGTCACGTTCAGTTAAGCACTCAGGGTCACATTCAACGGCACAATGAGATAGAAATATATAATGTAGAGCATATAGACTGCTTTGCTATGTAAGATAAGGCATCCTATCATGTCTATTCATGACATTTCTAGGCATGACTTTATTTGGATAGTCCCAAATAGGTTTGTAGATGTTCAGTAGAACTAACTGTCAACATTTCAACAACATTTCAATGAACTATTCCCTAACCCTTAACCCTTACTCTAACCCTAAACCTAACCATAACCCTAGCAAGCAGTTGCATGTCAGCAGAGTAGCAGTTGACAGTTTGTTGACCGTGTGAGCATCTGTAGATCATGGGACTATCCACCCAAATGACACCCTATTCCCTTCACAGTGCACTATTTTTGACCAGAGCCCTATGGTTTCCTTAAAGGGAATAGGGTGTCATTTGGGACTGGGTGTCATTAGGGTGTCATTCGGGACTGGGCGTGGCGGCCATCTAGGCTCACCCTGAGGATGTTCCTGACGGCTGGCTGCTCGTTGCTCTTCAGGTCAGAGGTCATGCCCTTGGCCAGCTCCTCGTGGACCGTCCGGAAGCCGTGCGACTCCGCCTTGAACACAAACTGACCACCGCAGTGGAGAGAACAAGGTCAATGAGACAGACGGCCAGAGACACAGCGAGTCCGACAGAGACAGACACAGAGACAGACATAGAGACAAACAGACAGACACAGACACAGAGACAGACACAGAGACAGACACAGAGACAGACACAGAGACAGACACAGAGACAGACACAGAGACAGACATAGAGACAAACAGACAGACACAGACACAGAGACAGACACAGAGACAGACACAGAGACAGACACAGAGACAAACAGACAGACACAGACACAGAGACAGACACAGAGACAGACACAGAGACAGACACAGAGACAAACAGACAGACACAGACACAGAGACAGACACAGAGACAGACACAGAGACAGACACAGAGACAGACACAGAGACAGACACAGAGACAGACATAGAGACAAACAGACAGACACAGACACAGAGACAGACACAGAGACAGACACAGAGACAGACACAGAGACAGACACAGAGACAGACAGACAGAGACAGAGAGACAGACACAGAGACAGACACAGAGACAGACACAGAGACAGAGAGACGTGCTTTACAGACACACTTTTTCCTCTCTCTCACATACTGTACACACATTACTAGCATCAAGGGAACCAAACATGCAACATGCTTGTCTCTGCATTTAATTAAACCTATATATTAACATAACAACACCGATTAAGGTTGATGTAATCAGAGTTATGAGGAATAAGAAAAAGATACTGAGTCGGACAAAATTAGCTTATTTTGGCAAAGCATCTCTTTTTCTCTTTTTGTGAGAAATGTTCCACCCACACTGTATGTGTATGACACACACACCTCATTACCACTGACGTCACCCACTTGAGTTTGTTAATGAACTATGGTAACCACACACACACACACACACACACACACACACACACACACACACACACACACACACACACACACACACATATGCATCGACGCACGCACGCACGCACACACACACACTTCTGTGCACCCAGGCACACACACCCACACCCACATGGCGAGAAAGCACTGGCTGAAAATTGCTTGCTGCTACCCCCCCCCCTCCAGCAGCATGCCAATCAGTTGCCATAGTAACGGCAGTTTCATTACAGTGACCCTCCCATTCTTTCCCCTCCTCCATTTCTCTTTCTGCCCCTCTTAAAGATCAAGTGTAGGATTCTCGTTTTCTTTCTACCAGACATGAAAAAGCTGGTTCTATTCTCCATTTCCCTTTCTCACTTTCTGTCTCTTCCTCTCTCTCGTTGTCTGTCTGTCTCTCTATCTCTCTCTTCTTAACAAGCACGCCTTGCTTTTTTTATTGAAAAGGCTCTGTGTCCTTGTTTGCCTTCCACCAGACACCCCCCTTCTCTCCTCCACACAGCCATGCTTATCTGTGTGTGAGCTGAGAGCCATGTGTGTGTGTGTGGCAGACTCTCTCTTCTCTCTGTGTCCACAGTGTTCTGGGCACATTACCCTAGCCCCTCAGCCACGCTCCTGCACTCACCACACCCCACAGCCCCCACCTCTGCCCACACACACACCCACACACACACGCACACACACTCTCACGTGTAAACGTGCAGACACACAAAGCTTCCTTCTCTCCCTTCACAAATGAAACTGTCTGTGTGCTACTCTCCTCCCCTCTGCTCTCCTCCCATGCCATCCCCTCTTCTCTTCTCCTCTCTGTTCCCCTTCTCTCCTCTCCTCTCATCCCAACCCCTCTCCTCTACCCTATGACACTACCCGGCTAAACAACTGCAGAATCTGAGCCTCGCTGTTCCTGCAAGACAGGGCTAACATCCCAATGAAATGAGCACCATACCTTTATGTAGGAGTGCAGGTAGTGGTCTAGGTTTTCTTCATGGCACTTAGCAACGATGTGGACCAGCACCCTGGTGAAACACATGCCAACAAGGTGGTCACTCAGTCATCATCATTATCTGGCAACATTCGTAACCTGGCAACATTCTATTGCTAATCTGGCAATATTCATGATCTGGCAACATGTATCCCTGCAGGATCCTGTAGCAGTGAGAGTGGTCTGTGGCCTGCAGTGCCTCATCCTACCTGGTGGTGGTGGTGGTGACTTCGTCGTTGTCGTTCTGGGTGAGGACCTTGAACAGCTGGTTGAAGAGCACCGGCAGGAAACGAATTATCACAGGAATCTTCTCAATGCTCAGTAAGCCCTGTGGGAGAGAGAGAAGAAAGAGAATCAGAGACAGAGCGATAGCCATAGAGAGAGAGAGAAAGACACAGTCAGCGATGGGGTGTATAGTATGGGAGCGGAATGCAGAGATGTGAAGTCATCCCTCTATCCTCCCTCCCTTCCTTCATTTCTCCAGACCTTCAGGCAGTTGAGGAAGTTTGAGGTAGGTGACTGGGAGAGGTCCGTCTCTCGTTTTTGGCACTGCTGGAAGAAGCGATTCAGGTGAGGCTCCTGGCGATCAAAGAGAGAAGACACGGTCACAACCAGAACCACTATCACTGAATCTGCATCCCAAACGGAACCCTACAAAGTCTATTCGTTTTGACCAGAGCCCTATGGTCAAAAGTAGTGCACTAAATAAGGGATAGGGTTCGCTTTGGGGCACAATCCTAAAAACACGATGGAATAACAAGGATTGTCTTGCTGGAGTTGAGACCCATTAAAGTTTGGTTAAATACACTTTTTTATTTTAAGAACAAAGTCGACTTGTGGCAGTTCCAAGGAGTGGCAGGGTAAAGTCAGACTCTTACCTGAGTGTAGACTGTGGACAGGACGTTGGTGGAGACCTTGAATATGGGCTTACCTCCGTCCACCCACTTCAGATCCGAGCCGTTCTGGGGGGGAGAGGGAGGAAGGGTCACTGAGCACCAGGGAGATACATGCTTGCTTAACACTTTACTGTTGTTCCCTTTGGTGTGCTCTCTTCATACCCCTCTCTCTCTCTCTCTCTCTCTCTCTCTCTCTCTCTCTCGCGCTCTCTCTCGCTCTCTCTCTCTCTCTCTCTCTCGCTCTCTCTCGCGCTCTCTCTCTCTCTCTCGCTCTCGCGCTCTCTCTCTCTCTCTCTCTCTCTCTCTCTCTCGCTCTCTCTCGCTCTCTCTCTCTCTCCGCGCTCTCTCAATTCTATTTTATGACATGACAAAACTTACATTTGTGTTAACAAAGCAAAAATGCCTTCTCTTTCAATGACTCTCCCCTTCCATCCAAATATTCTCTTTCTACTTTCCCCCCTATTCTCTCTTATCTCCCACCCTCCCCCTTGCTCCCTTCCATTCACCCCCCCCCCCCCCCCCCCCCCCCCCCCCCCCACCTTAGTAGATCCGGGTTCTTTGACGAGCAGGTACCCAGGGGGCAGGCTGCAGGACACAGGGATGTTGAACTCCTGTGAGGCCAGGCGACCCTCTCTGAGCAGAGGCAGCCACGAGTAGCCCACTGCAGTCACACACGCACAGACACAATGCACAGGGCGTACACACACACACAGACACAATGCACAGGGCGTACACACACGCACAGACACAATGCACAGGGTGTACACACACACACAGGCGAAAGAACACATGGGAAAACACTATACTGTATGTCATGTGTAAATCAATCAATCAAATGTATTAATAAAGCCCTTGTTATATCAGCAGTTGTCACAAAGTCATTTTACAACCTGGCCTAGACGCCAAAGAGCACAGTAGTAATGGCCTGTAGATGTCGCACGCACCACCACTCCTGGGTTCGATAACACAATCACAACAATGTAGCTGCACAGTGATAAGCTTACGTCGACTAGCCACCATCCACTGCATTGACATAAAGGCAGTATTAATACATGCCATCTAACAGATGCTTTTATACAAGCATATATTTTCAGACTGCTGGCCGCAGCGGGAATCAAACCCACGACCCTGGAATGTCGCGAACACCATGCTCTACCAACTGAGCCACACAGGATCACAGTATGTCTCCTTCCTCCCTACCTGGGGTCTCCAGGGCCTCCTTCTTCTTGGAGTTGGTCTTGGCGTTGATGTCACAGGTCACATGGTAGAAGGAGAAGAGTAGATGGTGCTTCTCGTGGAGCTGGGTGGGCAACTCAATCTTCACCTGGCACGCAGAGGATGAAACAAAGGAGCATTTCGCAAGCAGGCACAGAAATGAAATCAAATCCCAATTTATTGTGCATTAAACAAAAGCCTCAATACATTAAAAAAATATGAATTGACAACTGGTGTCACAGTGGTGAACAATCACCCGAGCCACTAAATTCCAGGGTGAAGGTTCCCCTGGGTACAGATCATCTTCCCCTTCCCCCAATCCTAACCCTGACCATTAGTGGGGGAAATGCAAAACTGACCCAAGATCAGCATCTGGGGGCAACTTTATCCTATACCAGCCACTACACGGTGAAGGCTCTAGCCTGGTAGCACATGTCTGATTGTGCGTCAACCTCTCTCCTTCATGATAATGAGCATCAGAGGCCTCAGCACAAACAAAACTGGCAACCAGGCAATAAGAGCCCTGCACGTACCCCGTCCAATCAATCTCTTCCCATGCCTCTCCCCCTCTCCTTCCATCTCTAGCCATAGACCTCTTCAACCCTCTCCTTCCACACTCACCTCATCATAGAAGTCTGGGTTCTGGGAGTGGTGAAGGACTATGGAACAGGCTGCTGTGGTGTAAACTGGACCCCCAGGCTTGCCGTATATGCACTGAGGCAGCAAGTTAAAAAACAATAAGAGAAAAGTGACGTTTTTCCAAAGATCCACCATGATACTCTAAATGCTATCAATGACAGAGAAGATACTACACCTTCAAAGGTTTGGCAACTTCCTCATCTGAACTTCGAAACTCCACGTAGACTGCAAGGTTACGAGCCTGTGAATGAAAATAACATTGTTACATTTGTGGGCATACAGTATTTCACGCGTGTCTGCAAAGAGGTCCCATATAAGTCAAATTGAATCAAATTGTATTGGTCACATACACATATTTAGCAGATAATATTGCGGGTGTAGTGAAATGCTTGTGTTCCTAGCTCCAACAGTGCAGTAGTATCTAACAATTCACAACAATACGCACACATATAAAAGTAAAATAATGTAATTTAAAAAATCTATAAATATTAGGAAGAGCAATTTGAGTGACATTGCCTAAAATACAGTAGAATAGAGTATATACATATGAAATGTACAGTGTGACTTGTGTGTCTACTACATGTCCTTTCCTCAATATCTAGAAGAGTTTTCACAATATCAGTATCACAATACTACATTATTCCATGGCAAAAAAAGCATTTTTGTAAACCTGTTTTATGTCAAATAGTGTGTGCTATAGCTGGGAGAATAAAGAAACCAGACTCTGGGTGACAACCTATGGCTTTTTCTTTCCAACATTAGGTCGGTTTTCCTCAAAATTAACTTTACTTCAAATTTACTTTCCTTGCCATGATATTTGTGAGTATATCTAGTATACATTACAAGGCATGTGTGGGTTTGGGTGTGTACGGTACCTTGGCGAAGCTCTTCTGGCTGTCGTATTTGAGGTGTCGGGGGTAGACGTAGACATGGTTCTTGTAGATGCGGTGTGGCTGGGTGAACTTGGTGGAGTCCTGGACAAACTCCTCCACCTCCACGGTGGCCTGGTGCTGGCTGCAGTCCTCGAAGGGCTTGACGGGCACGTAGGATGACGTCACACAGTCTGCAGGTAGATGTCTTTATTATTTTGGAATTTATGTGAGTGTAATGTCTACTGTTCATTTTGTATCGTTTATTTTATTTTTGTATTATCTATTTCACTTTCTTTGGCAATGTAAACATATGTTTCCCATGCCAATAAAGCCCTTAAATTGGATTGGAGAAAGATAGAGATGGAGAGAGAGGGGTAGAAAGAGAGATAGAGAGGGGAGAGGTAGAGAGACAGAGAGAGAGAGTGAGAGAGAGGACATCTGTAATACTTGTAACACTGATGGCTATCAACAGTAGAGAGAGAGAGGGAGAGAGAGGGGTAGAAAAAGAGATAGAGGGGGAAGAGGTAGAGAGAGAGAGAGAGAGAGGGAAAGAGAAAATAAAGAGAGAGAAGGAGAAGTAGAGACATGAGGGGTGTCGAAAGAAAGAGAAAAGAGTTCCGACTTACTTGGATGCTCCATAGGGACATAGTCCACAGTGATGTCCAGGTTCCCTGGAATGGTCTGCAGTTTACTGGTCTTCTCAGCCCTGCAAAGACACAGAGAGAGCCAAGGAATGGGTGAGCAGTGAGCACCATACATTCCATTTGACTAGGGCCAGGAGTTTTCCAGGTCAGGTTAGATGGTCATGACAAACTCTATGACTCTGACCTAAAAAGGGACATGATTTGGTCTGTATCCCAAATGGCAACCTATTTCCGATATAGTGCTCTACTTTCAACTCGAGCCCTATGGGACCTGGTCAAAAGTTGTGCACTAAATAGGGAATTGGGTGCCATTTGGGATGCAGGCTTGATATCTTTTCGGTGGCCTACCTCCTGTATTCCGACACCAGCTTGATGAGATCTTCGGTGGAGATCTTGTTGCTCTCCTGTTTGAAGAGGGGCGAGAAGCGAGACTCCCGGTCCACCGTCCCCTGATTGTCCTTAAACACAGACCTGAGACAGACAGCAAGACAAGGCAGACAGACAGATGGACGGACGGGCAGGCAGGCAGAACAGACGAGGCAGACAGACGGACGGGCAGACAAGACAGACAGGACAATAGTTTTGAGTGTAAGATACTGTGAAAAGTGATCAATTACCTACACCTTTATAGACATTCCTTGTGACGCAGTAACGGCAGTTTGACCATTAAAGGAGAAACGGTCAATAAAAAGATATGGAGAGAGTAGGATTACAGAAAACACAGTTTGGCTCAGTGTCCCTTACCTGATGGACCAGGCAAATGGCATGTGGTACTTCCCTAGCTTACTGCAGAACTGCTTGTTGGATTTCAGCATCTTTTGAACCGTCTTCAAAGGGACAGGAAGCGAAAGAGAGAGGGAGAAAGGGGGGCAGAGAAAGAGAGAGAAAGAAGGAAACATAGTTGATATTTTTAAGTCTGCCGGCGGGTTTCAGAAAACACAAATAAATGATCCTTGACGTAGATAAATCTAAATCAACAGGGGTGTCAGGAACCTGGCAGGAGGCGCAGCGCTCCCCGTCTGCTCATCTACTCAACTTCCCAAACAAAGGCCAGGATTTCAGAATCCCACTCGGAATTCTGTGGGGGCATCTTGGAAAAAAAATATCTGAAAATCTACAGTATGAGGAGAAATGTATTTCCAAACCATCTGACCTCCCTGTGTGATTAATGGGCATTTAAAGAGCTTCACAAGAAATCCCACTGGAAAGACCCTGTAAAGGATGTGCATACCGCTGCTTTACTACTAAGGGCTTGGGGAAAACAAGCTGTGTTTTACTGTACATTGTTCTACACATTGACTCCCGTCCACTTATGCGACATAGATTTTCATAGACATAAGTCTTCCTGGTTGGAGGATTCATAAATTGGATTTGTAGTTTTTATTAGTTGTAAGTCTATAAGTAGTTTTACATTTTTTTCGCTGTTAATGTAAGTTTTAGTTTTTAATTATTATTATTTCATTATTATTATTACTACTACTACACAGTAGTTGCCATATTATTCTTGTTTCTAAGTATTCTTACATATATATGTACATATATACAGACATAAAAAAATTGCATTTTTTGGTGGGGGGGGCACTTGAAAACGAGATGGTGCATCTCAAGAGATTTCATCCTGCAAAACTTCAATTAAATAAATAAACTCAGCAAAAAAAGAAACGTCCTCTCACTGTCAATTTTCAGCAAACTTAACGTGTAAATATTTGTATGAACATAACAAGATGCAACAACTGAGACATAAACTGAACAAGTTCCACAGACATGACTAACAGAAATGGAATAATGTGTCCCTGAACAAAGGGGAGGTCAAAATCAAAAGTAACAGTCAGTATCTGGTGTGGCCACCAGCTGCATTAAGTACTGCAGTGCATCTCCTCCTCATGGACTGCACCAAATGTGCCAGTTCTTGCTGTGAGATGTTACCCCACTCTTCCACCAAGGCACCTGCAAGTTCCCGGGCATTTCTGGGGGGAATGGCCCTAGCCCTCACCCTCCGATCCAATAGGTCCCAGACATGGTCAATGGGATTGAGATCCGGGCTCTTCACTGGCCATGACAGAACACTGACATTCCTGTCTTGCAGGAAATCCCGCACAGAGCGAGCAGTCTGGCTGGTGGCATTGTCATGCTGGAGGGTCATGTCAGGATGAGCCTGCAGGAAGGGTACCACATGAGGGAGGAGGATGTCTTCCCTGTTATGCACAGCGTTGAATTTGCTTGTAATGACAACAAGCTCAGTCCGATGATGCTGTGACACACCGTCCCAGACCATGACGGACCCTCCACCTCCAAATCGATCCCTCTCCAGAGTACAGACCTTGGTGTAACGCTCATTCCTTCGACGATAAACGTGAATCCGACCATCACCCCTGGTGAGACAAAACTGTGACTCATCAGTGAAGAGCACTTTTTGCCAGTCCTGTCTGGTCCAGCAACGGTGGGTTTGTGCCCATAGGCGACATTGTTGCCGGTGATGTCTGGTGAGGACCTGCCTTACAACAGGCCTACAAGCCCTCAGTCCAGCCTCTCTCAGCCTATTCCGGACAGTCTGAGCACTGACGGAGGGATTGTGCATTTCTGGTGTAACTCGGACAGTTGTTGTTGCCATCCTGTACCTATCCCGCAGGTGTGATGTTCGGATGTACCGATCCTGTGCAGGTGTTACACGTGGTCTGCCACTGCAAGGACGATCAGCTGTCCGTCCTGTCTCCCTGTAGCGCTGTCTTAGGTGTCTCACAGTACGGACATTACAATTTATTGCCCTGGCCACATCTGCAGTCCTCATTCCTCCTTGCAGCATGCCTAAGGCACGTTCACGCAGATGAGCAGGGACCCTGGGCATCTTTCTTTTGGTGTTTTTCAGAGTCAGTAGAAAGGCCTCTTTAGTGTCCTAAGTTTTCATAACTGTGACCTTAATTGCCTACCATCTGTAAGCTGATAGTGTCTTAACGACCGTTCCACAAGTGCATGTTCATTAATTGTTTATGGTTCATTGAACAAGCATGGGAAACAGTGTTTAAACCCTTTACAATGAAGATTTGTGAAGTTATTTGGATTGTTACGAATTATCTTTGAAAGACAGGGTCCTGAAAAGGGGACGTTTCTTTTTTTGCTGAGTTTAGATGCATTTCTGGAAAACCTGGGAATTTTGGGAAAGTTGGCAGAATTTTGTAGCCATATCCATAGGTAATAGGCTATAAAGGGAAACCATACAGTTTCATGCTATAAGGTGAGGGGTGGTAGTTAGAGTGAATTTAACGGTGTTGTAGAGTTGCGTCACCTTGCTGGAGTCTGTGTTTTTGATGTACGGCTCTGTTCCCGCGGCAATATTTCCCATCAGCACCTTCTCCACCCTCACCAAGAGAACAATGTCCGTGTGGGGATTCGTCACTGAGAAGATGGCCTGCACACACACACACACACACACACACACAGAGGAAAGGAGTAAGTATGCCATCTCTCATCTCTCTCTCTCTTCTCCCTATGACATTCCCAGTTCTGCCCCACCCCTCTGTGTGTTTCTGTACCCAATAGAAATAGAATGAGTAAAACAAATGCATGCTTTACTCCCCTGGGTACACTTGGCTGAGTCAACTTCTATGACTGATCTTGAGTCAGTTTTGCATTTTCCCCACTTATGGTCAAGGTTAAGATTGGGGGAGGGGAACTGATCCTAGATCTGCCCCTTGGGGAAACTTCCTCCGGAGCGTTGCTGTAGCCTACCTGTTTGGGGAAGCGGAGCCAGTCGTCCAGGTCCAGGCTGAGGTGACAGTCTCCAGGTCTCTTCTCTGCAGGGGAGCTCAGTCCATTCTCCTGCCCCGCCCCGGGCGCCCCGGGCGCTCCCGATCCAGCCCCACCCAGCATCTGACGCACCGTCTCGTGGTTCAGGTCAACGTGGAAGTCAGCCGACACCTTCCTCCCCTCACGCACATCCAGCAGGGCCACAGTCACAAAGAAGGGCTCAATCTGATGGGAACACGCTACACGTGATGAGCACCGTAAGGCCTAACTTAACCCAGGGCTTTATCAAGATTTTCCAGCACACGGCTTTGACATGCTTGCTATGTTGTTCTACAATATGTAGGCAGGTTGATTCGGATTCAAACCTTCTCTTATTCCTACTCTCGCAAGCGTTAGCATAAGTATTGCACCAAGCAAATCATTCAAAAGATTAACACTATTCACTTTCCAGTGACCACTGCACTCATTAGCTGATGTAGGATCAGCCACTGCAGCAGAGTAAACAACAGAGTGATAAGTGTAGTGACCACTGCACTCATTAGCTGATGTAGGATCAGCCACTGCAGCAGAGTAAACAACATTAGAGTGATAAGTGTAGTGACCACTGCACTCATTAGCTGATGTAGGATCAGCCACTGCAGCAGAGTAAACAACATTAGAGTGATAAGTGTAGTGACCACTGCACTCATTAGCTGATGTAGGATCAGCCACTGCAGCAGAGTAAACAACAGAGTGATAAGTGTAGTGACCACTGCACTCATTAGCTGATGTAGGATCAGCCACTGCAGCAGAGTAAACAACAGAGTGATAAGTGTAGTGACCACTGCACTCATTAGCTGATGTAGGATCAGCCACTGCAGCAGAGTAAACAACATTAGAGTGATAAGTGTAGTGACCACTGCACTCATTAGCTGATGTAGGATCAGCCACTGCAGCAGAGTAAACAACAGAGTGATAAGTGTAGTGACCACTGCACTCATTAGCTGATGTAGGATCAGCCACTGCAGCAGAGTAAACAACAGAGTGATAAGTGTAGTGACCACTGCACTCATTAGCTGATGTAGGATCAGCCACTGCAGCAGAGTAAACAACAGAGTGATAAGTGTAGTGACCACTGCACTCATTAGCTGATGTAGGATCAGCCACTGCAGCAGAGTAAACAACATTAGAGTGATAAGTGTAGTGACCACTGCACTCATTAGCTGATGTAGGATCAGCCACTGCAGCAGAGTAAACAACATTAGAGTGATAAGTGTAGTGACCACTGCACTCATTAGCTGATGTAGGATCAGCCACTGCAGCAGAGTAAACAACAATAGAGTGATAAGTGTAGTGACCACTGAGCACCATCAGTTATGTAATGCATGTTAATAAATGGTTGTTTCTGAACCCTAACCACACCCAATGAGACGTGTATGTGAGGTTTTAAAGGTAGACTCAGCCATATGACGTTGCATGCACAAAGTACACACATAGTGGGTCAATTTCAGCAACAACTAAGTGTGTTGAAGCGCGAGTCTAAACCTTTCCGCTGTTTTGGTCCCGTAGAGACTATTTTGTTTCAGCGTGAAGCACAGATACCCTGCGCGACCGTGTGATAGCAAAGTCTGGCATCGAGCTCATCTCAATATCATGCAGCGCTGTTCGTTGCAACGTCATCACGGTAAGTCTACCTTTAAGCCTTGGAGAACTGTGTGTGTGTGCAAGTGAGTGTGTTTGTACTT
Source organism: Salmo trutta (assembly GCF_901001165.1). Lineage (NCBI taxonomy): Eukaryota > Metazoa > Chordata > Actinopteri > Salmoniformes > Salmonidae > Salmo > Salmo trutta. The sequence goes on from NC_042969.1 coordinate 46,764,485, forward strand.
GTTATTTTAAGGGGGTCTTACGTTGGTGACCGGACCCGTCTCGGTCTCATTGACGCAGCCCTGCAGCGTCAGGTTGAGGGATCGACATGCGATCATCAGTCTCCTACCCAGCTTCTCCTCGAAGGGACGGACTGGGTGGCCCTCACCCCTAGGGTGCTCTCCCCGCGGACTCCTCAACACCTGACACACAACCAGACAGCATCAGAGGAGGGGCACACAATTGGAATATATATCGGTGGGCTTAAGTTGAATGTGATGAGTATACACTGGTCTGGACCAGAAGCCTGCAGACACAGAGGCCCTCCTGGGACAGAGATGCCCATCCCTTACCTAACAGTACTTCATTAACAGGTGAACTGTGCAGTAGCACCAACTGTTCTGCACAAGGTGTGTTAACCCCTACAGGGGTACAGGGGTAACAGTGTATTAACCCCTACAGGGGTACAGGGGTAACAGTGTATTAACCCCTACAGGGGTACAGGGGTAACAGTGTATTAACCCCTACAGGGGACATACAGGGGTAACAGTGTATTAACCCCTACAGGGGTAGAGGGGTAACAGTGTATTAACCCCTACAGGGGACTTACAGGGGTAACAGTGTATTAACCCCTACAGGGGACTTACAGGGGTAACAGTGTATTAACCCCTACAGGGGTACAGGGGTAACAGTGTATTAACCCCTACAGGGGACTTACAGGGGTAACAGTGTATTAACCCCTACAGGGGACTTACAGGGGTAACAGTGTATTAACCCCTACAGGGGACTTACAGGGGTAACAGTGTATTAACCCCTACAGGGGTACAGGGGTAACAGTGTATTAACCCCTACAGGGGTAACAGTGTATTAACCCCTACAGGGGACTTACAGGGGTAACAGTGTATTAACCCCTACAGGGGACTTACAGGGGTAACAGTGTATTAACCCCTACAGGGGACTTACAGGGGTAACAGTGTATTAACCCCTACAGGGGTACAGGGGTAACAGTGTATTAATCCCTACAGGGGACATACAGGGGTAACAGTGTATTAACCCCCTACAGGGGTACAGGGGTAACCGTGTATTAACCCCTACAGGGGTACAGGGGTAACAGTGTATTAACCCCTACAGGGGACTTACAGGGGTAACAGTGTATTAACCCCTACAGGGGACTTACAGGGGTAACAGTGTATTAACCCCTACAGGGGACATACAGGGGTAACAGTGTATTAACCCCTACAGGGGACTTACAGGGGTAACAGTGTATTAACCCCTACAGGGGTACAGGGGTAACAGTGTATTAACCCCTACAGGGGACTTACAGGGGTAACAGTGTATTAACCCCTACAGGGGACTTACAGGGGTAACAGTGTATTAACCCCTACAGGGGACTTACAGGGGTAACAGTGTATTAACCCCTACAGGGGACTTACAGGGGTAACAGTGTATTAACCCCTACAGGGGACTTACAGAGGTAACAGTGTATTAACCCCTACAGGGGTACAGGGGTAACAGTGTATTAACCCCTACAGGGGACTTACCGGGGTAACAGTGTATTAACCTCTACAGGGGACTTACAGGGGTAACAGTATATTAACCCCTACAGGGGTACAGGGGTAACAGTGTATTAACCCCTACAGGGGACTTACAGGGGTAACAGTGTATTAACCCCTACAGGGGACTTACAGAGGTAACAGTGTATTAACCCCTACAGGGGTACAGGGGTAACAGTGTATTAACCCCTACAGGGGACTTACCGGGGTAACAGTGTATTAACCTCTACAGGGGACTTACAGGGGTAACAGTATATTAACCCCTACAGGGGTACAGGGGTAACAGTGTATTAACCCCTACAGGGGACTTACAGGGGTAACAGTGTATTAACCCCTACAGGGGACTTACAGGTGTATCAGTGTATTAACCCCTACAGGGGGCTTACAGGGGTAACAGTGTATTAACCCCCTACAGGGGACTTACAGGGGTAACAGTGTATTAACCCCTACAGGGGACTTACCGGGGTAACAGTGTATTAACCTCTACAGGAGACTTACAGGGGTAACAGTATATTAACCCCTACAGGGGACTTACATGGGTAACAGTATATTAACCCCTACAGGGGTACAGGGGTAACAGTGTATTAACCCCTACAGGGGACTTACAGGTGTATCAGTGTATTAACCCCTACAGGGGACTTACAGGGGTAACAGTGTATTAACCCCTACAGGGGACTTACAGGGGTAACAGTGTATTAACCCCTACAGGGGACTTACAGGGGTATCGGTGTATTAACCCCTACAGGGGACTTACAGGGGTATCAGTGTATTAACCCCTACAGGGGTACAGGGATAACAGTGTATTAACCCCTACAGGGGACTTACCGGGGTAACAGTGTATTAACCCCTACAGGGGACTTACAGGGGTAACAGTGTATTAACCCCTACAGGGGACTTACAGGGGTAACAGTGTATTAACCCCTACAGGGGACTTACAGGGGTATCAGTGTATTAACCCCTACAGGGGACTTACAGGGGTATCAGTGTATTAACCCCTACAGGGGTAGAGGGGTAACAGTGTATTAACCCCTACAGGGGACTTACAGGGGTAACAGTGTATTAACCCCTACAGGGGACTTACAGGGGTAACAGTGTATTAACCCCTACAGGGGACTTACAGGGGTAACAGTGTATTAACCCCTACAGGGGACTTACAGGGGTATCAGTGTATTAACCCCTACAGGGGACTTACAGGTGTATCAGTGTATTAACCCCTACAGGGGACTTACAGGGGTAACAGTGTATTAACCCCTACAGGGGACTTACAGGTGTATCAGTGTATTAACCCCTACAGGGGACTTACAGGTGTAACAGTGTATTAACCCCTACAGGGGACTTACAGGGGTATCAGTGTATTAACCCCTACAGGGGACTTACAGGTGTATCAGTGTATTAACCCCTACAGGGGACTTACAGGGGTAACAGTGTATTAACCCCTACAGGGGACTTACAGGTGTATCAGTGTATTAACCCCTACAGGGGACTTACAGTGGTATCAGTGTATTAACCCCTAAAGAGTACTTACCGGGGTGTCAGGGTCCAGGGAGAACAGGTTGAGCCTCTCTTCTCTTCTGGCCGATCGGACCAACTCCTCAGTTTCAGAGATATACTGAGAGAGAGAAAGAGAGAAGATATCTCCACAAATAAAATACAGAATATGTATTAAATGAGCATAATACAAGTAAAAGCACTGATAATTTTTTATGTGTAATTGTAGAGCAAATTACATCACCACACACCCACCTTAGCCAGCTCAGGGTTGATGCCGCTCTCTGTCATCTCTTCATTCTCAGGTAAACACACGTCGCTTAGAGACAGATCACACATGTCTGGTGGGGAAAGAGAGACAGACAGTTACAGTCAATATCTCCGGTGAAATTCATGTCTACCATTCCTGTTTTCAGTATTGGCTTATTTCCTCTGGTCTTCAATGACGTATGTATGAGAGGGAGACGGCAAGGCTGGTTGTCATGGAAGCAGCCATACCTGAGTGTGTTCTGAGTGGGGTAGAGGTGGGGAGGAGAGGGGGAGTGCTCTCTCTCTCACACTGGCCTTCCCTGGCCTCTAATGGAGCTTACTGTATGTGTTTATGCTTTCACTACCATCCCTCCATTCACCAGTGTGGGTCAACCTTTATGTGGTACTATAAAAGAGGCCCCACACAAAGAGAGGAATGGAAATAGACAGCTGTATTCTTTCACAGAGAACATGAGAGAGGGGAGGGGGAGAAAGGGAGGGAGAGAGAGCGGGTGGTAGAGAGGGAGGGGGGAATAGAGAAAGAGAAAGGGAGAGGGTGGGAGAGAGGGAGGGAGTGAAAGAGGGGGGTAATAGAGAGAGAGAAAGAGAGAGAGCAGAACTAGTGCAGAGGCCTGAATGTGTATTAGTGCTCTGGGGTCTGCTGATCTGGTCTGCTGATGCTGCTCCTCTCCTCTCCTTGCATGGTTAACCAGAACAAATACGACCTACGAAGATCGATCAGGATGGCGAAACACAAGTATAGGGACAAAGTGGAAGAGCAATTCAGCGGGTCGGTTACTAGGCATATGTGGCAGGGGTTTCTAACGATCACGGATTACAAAAAGAAAGCCAGTCACGTCACGGACACCAACGCCGCCCTACTGGATGAGCTACCTTTATCTCATGCTTCGTGCAAAACAACTGAGCTGCCGAGGAGAGCTCCTGAGGACAACGAGGGCTACGTGCTGACGGTCTCCAAGGAGGACGTGTGTAAGTCATTCAAACATGTTAACTCTCACATGGCTGGTGGCCAGATGGCATCCCTAGCCGCCTTCAGAGAATGTGCAGACCAGCCTGCTGTTGTGTTTTCGGACGTTTTCAATCTTTCTCTAGCTCAGGCCGTTATTCCCACCTGATTCAAGATGTCAACTATCATCCCTGTGCCCAAGAAAGGGAAAGTAACGAAACTGAATGATCAGGTCAGTAGACCTGTAGCACTCACTTCCGTCATCATGAAGTGCTTCGAGAGGCTAGAAAAAGACTACATAACCCTCCTCCCTTCCCGACACACTCCACCTTCTCCAATTCGCCTACCGCCCCAAAAAGATCCACGGACGACACAATCGCCATTGCACTGCCCTCACCCATCTGGACAAGAGGAATGTGAGGATGCTGTTGATCGACTACAGCTCGGCCTTCAATACCATAGTGCCCTCTAAGCTCACCACAAAACTCACAGCCCTGGGACTGAACTCCTCCCTATGCAAATGGTTTGGAACCGGTTCAGGGAACAGACCGAAAACCTTTTTCAAGGAACAGAATCGTTATTTAAAAGCATGGAAACCAGTTAATAACTTTCTTTTACGTTCCAGGTATTTTTTTCTAGTCCTACAAAAAAACTAAAGTGCATATGCAAAACCCTCACTCTGTCACTCAGAAACTTATTCCAGCATCTGCCTGCAAGCTGAAAATCTTTGCCAGTGTGTGTGCGTGTTTAGGCTACCTGCCCCTCCAAAGCATAGGCTACTGTACTGATGTTGGAAGCGTGAGAAGATATTAGCTAGAGAAGAATGGATTCACTTTTTCAATGTTAGTTAAGGATACTATTGGCTTAGTTATCAAAATCAAATCAAATTGTATTTGTCACATGCGCCGAATTCAACTTGCGCAGAATGCTTACTTACAAGCCCTTAACCAGTTATAAGAAAATACCTCAAAAAAAGTAAGCGATAAGAATAACAAATAATTATAGAGCAGCAGTAAATAACAATAGCGGGGTTATATACAGGGGGTACCGGTACAGAGTCAATGTGCGGGGGCACCGGTGTCAAGGTAATTGAGGTAATATGTACATGTAGGTAGAGTTATTAAATTGACTATGCATAGATAATAACAGAGAGTAGCAGCAGCGTAGAAGAGGTGGTGGGGGTCAATGTAAATAGTCTGGGAAGCCATTTGATTAGATGTTCAGGAGTCTTATAGCTTGGGTGTAGAACATGTTAAGGAGCCTCTTGGACCTAGACTTGGCGCTCCGGTACGGCTTGCCGTGTGGTAGCAGAGAGAACAGTCTATGACTAGGGCCTTCCTCTGACACCGCCTGGTATAGAGGTCCTGGATGGCAGGAAGCTTGGCCCCGGTGATGTACTGGGCCGTACAGTTATCATGTTTATCGTTGGACGTATTAACTACAAAAATGTAAAATGGGATTTTAATTCTGGTGCCGCTCTACACACACAAGCTTGTTAGCTAACAAGCTCAAATGACATTCCAAGTTCCTTCATAGAAGCCACTTCTAGGTATAATTCTGTGGACCTAATTCAGATAATTCAGATGTCAAGATGCCTAGGGCTTCAAGCCTGCTCCTCAACCGTCTCTCGCTCTCTCCCCACCCGTAAAATGTCAGTTATCTTGCGCCATAGGCTACACCTGTCTGTCCGTCACACATGTAAACAACTAGCTTGCCTGCTCTATCCGTACTGATTGGTGAAGTCATTTCATGAGCAAAATGTAAAAAAACCCCGGTAGATTTCACAATAAAAGGAACAGAAAGGAACGATATAAACCGTTACTTTTGGGGGGTTGAAACCTGTGCTGCCATCCTGTTAGAAGGTAACAGATAATTTTATTACAATGGTTAAAATGGATTTTCATTGTGTTCCATGGTGTTATTTGCCCCCTAGTGGAGCTTTCTGGTACTTAGACAGTACGCAAACAGGAAGTAAAGAATTTGTTCGGCACGCATAGAAGCAGCTAAAAGCAATGCTACGGTGCAGGTCTTTCAGTGTAGCTATTTCTTGTCACGCTTCAGCCTCGGAAAATATTTGTTTGTAAGTTCGATTCAAGCATTTAGCTAGTGATGATAATCTTGTTATTGATAGAGTTGCTTACATATCAATGTTGGTTGTATTTACTCACACAAATTGCAATGCTTTTCATGTATGCCGTCAGCTGTATTACTTTGCTCGTGCGTGATGCAAACGAATTGTAAAACATACAATACTGAAGTTTTTTTACTGTTTCTAGTGTAATATGCTTTGTTATTCTACAGAGATGGTTGTACATTATTAGAGTAATGAAAGGAGTTAGCCAATTACCATATGAGTAACAATTAGCTACATGGTTTGACGTCATGCCAGATGCATAGTGCCCTCGGCACGTGTTTTGTATTTTCATGCAACTTCAACTTGAAATGTATAATGTACAGCTACAGTATGTCAATTTGAATTGAATACTAAAGTATATTCTTTTCTGTATTTTGCAGTTTCACAATATAAACGTTTTCAATATTCATTCAAGAAAAGTCACGCCTTGGGAGTTTTATTGAAGACTTAGTTGTTAGCTATCTGTCTAGTTTTGCATGGAAACGCAATTCAAGGGCAGAAAACCGTTTCAGAACTTTATTTTTCTGGTCGGAACAGTGGAACGGAACAAAAAAAAGTGTGATTCTGTTCAGAACGAAACGATTAGAAAATAATTTTGGTTCAAACCCCTACCTCGTCCACACTGATCCCCAACACAGGGGACCAACAAGGCTGCGTACTCAGTCCCCTTCTGTACTCCCTGTATAACCACGAATGCGTAGCTTCACACAGTTACAACTCCGCCATCATCGCTGATGACACGAATGTAGTAACCCAGATAACCAACAACGACGAGGCGGCCTACAGGGAGGTGGTAGGCACTCTGACGGTGTGGTGCCAGGTGAACAAGCTCTTCCTCAACGTCATCAAAACAAAGGAGCTGATTGTGGACTTCAGGAGGAACCAGGCTGGCCAATGGCTTCTACCCCCAGAACATCAGGCTACTGAATAGCCACCACTACTCTTACTCCTGGATAATAACTAACTAAGCATGAGTTGTTATTCATTTCTGGATTAGCCCTGGGAGCTTCAGCAGCCAGTGCGGTTGATGAAACTGTACACCACACCACCTCCAGGTGATATTATATGGCAGTTCATGGCTAATAAGGCTCAGGTCAGTTCGTACACGCACTTGATTTAGCACCATGTTAGTACAGCAATACAGAACCATGATGACTATGGCTCTTACGTCATTCGTAGTCATTTTCACAAACGCAATTCTCCACGGTCCAGGGCGGTGTGTGCAATTTGTTGGTTATATTCCACACTGAGGCTTTTTTACTACGTTTAATCTATAAAAACCAAGGTGGAGTGTTTTGCCTTGTCCGGTCTAATTTCCTGGTGGAACACTAACAATAAGGATCAAGTCATTGCACATTAAGTCTCCCATTAGCCATGGCAGAATATCCTACAACCATTATGAATACCAGACTCCGATTACAGCAAATGTGTTCTGCCACTTCGTTAAGTATGATGTTATTTCATTGTTATGGTTCTGTAATCAACCCTAGGGTTCTGGTAGCATGGTCCCAGGTCTGTTTGTGCTGTCTTGCCAACTCCTATGGTTGTTGTCACGCCGAATACATAAGATGTTGGCGAGACAGCACAAACAGATCTGGAACCAGGCCAGGGTTCTGGTGGGCACATTCTAAGCTCTTCTACTCTTTCCTCTCCCGCTCCGGGGCTACGAGGCTTAGGTGTCAGGATCTAAGTCAAGACTTAGCATTTGCTGCTCCCAGTTATTTTTAAGGAAACTCAGTGATGCTACATAAAAAATCCCATTTGGGAGAACATCTTCATTAAGACGTTGTTTTCAAGTCTTGCTTTTGGGGCCACATTCGGATGTGTGTGTCTCTTCTCATCATCAAGTTCGTGTACAGTAGCCACACGAAAGAAAAAACGATTCAAAATGCAGTGAGGTACTATCTGGGCTTGTCCAACAAGACTGTACCCTAATGAACAGGAACCAGGTCCAGAGTAGGTGTAGGGTGAAGTTGCCTCTAGACGCTGATCCTGGGTGAGTTTAGCATTTTCCCCACTAATGGTTACGGTTAGGATTGGGGAGGGAAAGCTGATCCTGAATCTGTACGAAGGTCCGTACTGCTCACCCTGCCGTGTGTCGGTAAGGTCTACACTCTTGCGGTCCAGCTGCGTCAGCGGGGTGGGCCCGTCGTGGGGGCTGATCTGGAGGATCCGGGTCAAGGTACTGATCCACTCCTCCATGTCCTGCTCGCTCTCCGCCGCCAGCACGAAGTACGTCACCTCGTTCATCTTCAGCTCAAAGGCGTGCTTCCTCAGACGGTTGTTCTAGAGGGGGTGTTTCCGTTAGTGTTAGTTTGCACAAAACTTTGAGACTAGTCAGTAAATTTGTGAATTTTGTGCATTTGAGAATGGCAGAATGGTGAACTTACTAAATGACAGAGTTTGACTGTGTGATAGTAGGTTGCTTCTTGTGTAAATATTTTGTCTGTGTGTGAACTGGTTGCGTCTGTGAAATCTCCTATCATATCGTATCTTGGCAAAGGAGAAATGCTCACTAACAGGGATGTAAACAAATTTGTGCACAACATTTGAGAGAAATAAGCTTTTTGTGCTGGGATTTTTTATTTCAGCTCATGAAACATGGGACCAACTCTATATTTTGTGTTTATATTTTTGTTCAGTGTATTTCCTCTCAAGAGTCTTAGCCAGGGAAAGTTTCAACACTCCGAGCGCGGATAGTCTATAGGGAACTGGTTTTGATGTGTGCCAGTGGCGTTTTACAGCTGTACATCAGCAAGTGTGTTTATCTATATGTGTGTGTGTATGTATTTGTGCATGCGCACGTGTGAGTGTATGTGTGTATGCCCGAATGCACGCTTGTCTGTGCGCATGCATGCTTGAGTGTAAAAAAAATTCACAGTACATTGGTACTCCATCATCCTCTACTCACCTGAACCACACCGGTACACGAGTCCAGGAAGATGCAGCCCTTGGGCTCTTTGGAGATCTTCTCATCTTTGTAAAAGTTCATGATGTAGGAGTTATCAGTCAGCTGTGTCAGCTGGAAGTACCTCCTCTTGAACGACTACAGGGACATCAAAATAAAAATACAACCCCATCAAAATCAATTACAGGCAATAAAGACGTAGTCACCCTAACCCAGACAATAACACCCTCCGTTCATCACTGAACGTGTCACTACACTATGTGATGGCACCCTATTCCCTATAAAGTGCACTACTTTTGACCAGGGCCCTATGGGTAGGGCTCTGTATAAAGGTAAGTACTAGCGCACTATATAGGGGGAAAAGTAGTGCAAAAGTAGTGCACTACATAGGGAAAAGGATGTAATTTGGGACGCAGCCCTGACTATGTGACCTGTGTGACAGCAAATTGGTAGCGGCATGGGCCAGTGGTGCTCTACATTAACACAAGGTCTCCTTAGAAGAGACGGGCCATAACTTAAAGAGAGCCAGGATCCTACAGGGCCGGTCTGACTAAGAGTCTGCATTGTTAGAAGACAGGCTGGGAGGGAGACCAGGAAGAGAGTGAGTTGATAGAGAGAAGAGATAGAGTCAAGAAATGTGTGTGTGAGAGAGAGAGAGAAGTAAGGAATGTAGTAGGAAACAGTACTACGATGCAAGGTAAAAATTTGAAAACAAAATCCAATTTTAATAAACTCCCATATCTACTGGGTGAAATACCAGTGTGCCATCACAGCAGCAAGATGTGTGACCTGTTGCCACAAGAAAACGGCAACCAGTGAAGAACACCATTGTAAATACATATTTATGTTTATTCATTTTCCTTTTTGCACACCGTTATAACACTGTACATAGCCATAATATGACATTTGAAATGTCTCTATTCCTCTGAAACATTTGTTAGTGTAATGTTTACTGTTCATTTTTTATTGTTTATTTCACATTTGTTCATTATCTATTTCACTTGCTTTGGCAATGTAAACATGTGTTTTCCATGCCAATAAAGCCTTTGGAATTGGAGAGAGAGAGAAAGAGCAGGGGATTGTGGGGGAGTCTGTGGCACACTTCCTCACCCGAACAGTGATGCTGTTGTTGACAGTGCTATTGAAGTTCCCTTTATAGAGCCACCCCGATCGGAACACACCAATCCCTCCTCCTCCTCCGCCTCCTCCTCCTCCTCCTTTAGAAGAGGACAAAGACGTTGTGTCCTGCAAAAACCAAACGGACATCTTTAAATCAGGCTCGATGGGTACGTCCCAAATGGCAACCTATTCCCTCTAAAATGCACTACATTTAGGGAATATAACTTTATAGGGCTATGGTCAAAAGTGGTACACTACAAAGGAAATAGAGTGCCATTTGGAACCCATGTCTCAATAACCAAGGTCTAAATATGTCTGCCATTGAGATACAATATGATACTTTGTTCTGTTTCATTCTATGATGCCTGATTTGTCATGAACATACACCTGCTGTAACAGAGCCGAGACCTGGAGGAGCCATAGAGGATATTGTTTTTGGAGAGTCATTGATTCTTTCTCAGTTGAACTCAATTTAATTAAGCTTGTACTCAATGGCCCTCGACCAAAAACAACAGAGTAGAAATATGTGAGCAGACGTGCATTATGACAGTTTAACAGTAGGGCTAATCAATGGCCTCTGACTATTCATCATACTCAGGCTACATCCCAAACGGCACCCTATTCCCTTTATAGTGCACTACTCTTGACCAGAGCCATATGGGCCCTGGTCAAAAGTAGTGCACTTTAAAGGGAATAGAATCCATGAAACAGGCCTGACCTCATCCTTGTCCACGTCCTCATGGTCAATCTCAAAGGAGTGGGAGGGCAACTTCTCCGCCTTGTACAGCTTCCTGTGAGGGAGAAAGAGATTTGATGTTTCTTTATGTTTGCTTTGGCAATGTATGTGATTAACACTTTCTGTTATGTCTTGTGGGCTTCATAACCACATCTTTAGAACTATTCAATAATGATGAAACGGGAGACGGGGAACAGCTCCAGTGGTATAAAGTAAGTAGGTAAAAATACTTACGGCATTTTTTGGGGTGTCTACTTTACTTTACTATTTATATTTCACTACTTTTACTCCACTACATTCCTAAAGAAAATATGTACTTTTTACTCCCATACATTTTCCTTGACACCCAAAAGTACTAGCTACATTTCGATTGCTAAGGCAGGACAGCAATATGATTCAATTCACGCACCTATCAATATAACACGTTGACATCCCCACTGCCTCTGATCTGGCGGACTCACTAAACACAAATACTAGGTTTGTAAATTATGTCTGAGTGTTGGAGTGTGCCCCTGGCTGTCCGCAGATGCAAGATTATAAGGAATTTGATGTATTTACTTTTATTCAAGTACTTTTTCCACCACAGTACTTAAGTACATTTAAAACCAAATACTTCTACTCAAGTATTTTAATCAGTGACTTTCACTTTTAATGAAGTCATTTTCTATTTAAGTATCTTTACTTTTACTAAAGTATGACAATTAAGTACTTTTTCCACCACTGATCAGTTCAACCATTTATCTGAATGTGCTCATCTACAACATTCAACACCCATGATGCTTTGCGCATACAACTAAGGTAAGTACGGCAGTACGGAAGGTACAACCTTCATATACAACATCTCCTCCCCTCTTACACGAATTGTCCCCATTATGAACAGTCCTCTGCAGTCTGGACCCACTCCAATTTGCATACCGCCACAACAGATCCACAGATGATGTAGTCTCTATTGCACTCCACACTGCCCTTTCCCACCTGGACAAAAGGAACACCTATGTGAGAATGCTATTCATTGATTACAGCTCATATCAACACCATAGTGCCCTCAAAGCTCAACAATAAGCTAAGGACCCTGGGACTAAACACCTCCCTCTGTAACTGGATCCTGGACTTCCTGACGGGCCGCCCCCAGGTTGTAAGGGTAGGTAACAACACATCCGCCACGCTCATCCTCAACACGGGGGCCCCTCAGGGTTGGTTGCTCAGCCCCCTCCTGTACTCCCTGTTCACTCATGACTGCATGGCCAGGCACAAAATTAATTTGCCGATGACACAACAGTGGTAGGCCTGATCACCGACAACAACGAGACAGACTATAGGGAGGAGGTCAGAGACCTGGCCATGTGGTGCCAGGACAACAACCTCTCCCTCAACGTGATCAAGACAAAAGAGATGATTGTGGACTACAGGAAAAAGAGGACCGAGCACACCCCCAACGGGGCTGCAGTGGAGCAGGTTGAGAGCTTCAAGTTCCTTGGTGTCCACATCACCAACAAACTAACATGGTCCAAACACACCATGACAGTCGTGAAGCTGGCACGACAAAACCTATTCCCCCTCAGGAGACTGAAAAGATTTGGCATGGGTCCTCAGATCCTCAAAAGGTTCTACAGCTATACCATTGAGAGCATCCTGACTGGTTGCACCACTGCCCAGTATGGCAACTGCTCAGCCTCCGACCGCAAGGCACTACAGAGGGTAGTGCGAACGGCCCAGTACATTCCTGGGGCCAAGCTTCCTGTCATCCAGGTCCTCTATACCAGGCGGTGTCAGAGGAAGGCCCAAAAAATTGTCAGAGACTCCAGCCACTCTAGTCATAGACTGTTCTCTCTGCTACCACACGGCAAGCGGTACCGGAGCGCCAAGTCTAGGTCCAAGAGGCTCCTTAACAGCTTCTACCCCCAAGCCATTAGACTCCTGAACAGCTAGTCAAATGGCTACCCAGACTACTCGCAAGTAGTTTGTTCACGTTCTGAGGAGCTGGGGTGCCCAGGATAGCCTTGTGGAGGCTCCTCGTGTCGATGACGTGTCCAAGGTATTCAACCAATGATTGGAAGTATGCACCTTTGTCCTTATGAACTCACAGTCCATAGTCCTTCAATCTCTGTAAGGTCGCATCCAAAATTTGGAGATGGTCCTCTTCGTCCTTTCCAGTAACGAGGATGTCATCCAAGTAGCATTGTACTCCTCGCAATCCACTCAAGATCTGGTCCATCGCCCTCTGGAAGAGCGCTGGCACACTTGTGATTCCAAACAGTAGACGACAGTACCTAAAGAGCCACTTGTGTTTCACAACAGTCAGCTCCTTTGACTTTTCATCCATTTGAAAGTAGGCTTGGCAGATTTTGCTGAATTTTTTTACCCCCGGCTAAACCCGCAAAAGAAAGGGTCTTTGATGTGTGGTAGGGGATACTGCTCAGCGGACAACACAGGGTTAACTCTGACTGTAGCCATTTCCTGCAGTCAAATGACCAAATCTCCCTCTATGGTCGCACGGGTGAAGTGTTATTAATATTTTTCATAAATAATAAATGTAATTTTTTTTACCAGATGAAAATCTGTTGTTTCTATGTGAAACAGTTTTGTTATATTTCAGTCTTCTGTGATGTATATGAAGTGCAATATTGGGATGCAAACTCAAAACTGAATACATTTCAACTCTATATCTGACATGGTACAGGTGTCTTCCTTTTTGTAAGCCCATGTTTCAAAGTAGATTTGTTTAAGACTACCAAGAAACACTGTGTGACGTTTACAAACATATATTTTGATAAATATAATTGAAAGTTGTGTCTCATTATGGTAAGTGGTGAAATAAGTATAGCCAGTTACAAAACTGTAATGGCTTAACAGATAATAAGACGATCAGTATTTACCTGGCTAAAAGAGAAGGAATATAATATCTACTGTTTACAGGAAACTCATTCAACAATTTTAGATAAAGTTTTGTGGAAAAAGGACTGGGGGGGCCGAAATAAATTTCTCCCATGGGCAAAGAAATTGAAAAGGGGTGATGGTTTTAATTTACAGTAATTTTGATCCAAATGTGCAAATTGTCCAAACAGATCCATCAAGGTAGATGGATTATTTTAAATATGTTATTGGACAATAAACAGATATGGCTTATTAACCTATACAGTCCAAATAATGATGATCCAAGCTTCTTTGAAAATATATATAAGAATTTAGCAACTCTACAAGCAACACTAGAGACTATTATTATGGTGGGAGAATTTAATATGGTCTTAAATACCTCTATGGATCGGAAAGGAAATCACACTACAAACTATCACCCTCAGGCACTTAAGGAAATCATGAATGTCATGGATATATTGGAATTAGTGGATATATGGAGACTTAAATATCCAGACCTAGTGAGATATACATGGCGGAGGCTTAATCAAGCTAGTCGTCTTGACTACTTTCTTATGGCATTCTCTCTGGCACCAGAAGTTTAAAAAAAAGTGTTGATAGGGGACAGAATGTGGTCTGATCATCACATAATTGACATATATATATTACTCTTACAGAATTTCCACGTAAGCGAGGATATTGGAAATTTAATCAAAGTCTAATAGATGATAAATTGTTTAGAACTAGGACAGAAGAATTTAGAACTGACTTTTTCAGACATAACATAGGTACAGCAGATCCCCTTATTGTATGGGACACTTTTAAATGTGCCTTTAGAGGCCATGCAATTCATCTATAAAACAAAAGCAATTTAGATCAAAAGAGTCCATATTAACAAAGGAAATTGAAGGACTAACAGTACAGTTAGATAGCAATAAAAACTGTACCATAGAGGCACAAAATGTAACGGTCGTCGTAGGAAGTGGACCAAGGCGCAGTGGGGATCTGAAGGCTCATGTTTATTTTACAAAATAAAACACGAAAACAATGAACGGACGACGAACAGTCCTGCAGGCAACACACATCTATGCACAGAACAACCTCCCACAATTCCCATGACAAACACATCCCTAATTATAGGACCTTCAATCAGAGGCAACGATAGACAGCTGCCTCCAATTAAAGGCCCCAATCCCAATTACCTAAACACAGATCTAAACACCCTAGAACAGACATAGAAATATACAAACATAGAACAATGACCAAAACCCCGATAACCGCTTTACTGGTCAGGACGTGACACAGAATAAGTTAGAGGAAAAACAAAAAGAAATGGAGGAACTTATTCAAGAAAGATCCAGTGTAATATATTATAAAAATAAAGCTAACTGGATGGAATATGTGGAAAAATGCACCAAATTCTTTTTCAATCTTCAATATAGAAATGCTACCAAAAAAATGTATTGAAACTTGTTACAAATGATGGAGTCACGCATGATTCACCGAATTATATTTTGAAAGAGGAAGTAAACTTTAAGAATATGTTTTCGTTTCAGTCTCCTCCATCTCCACTAACAAACTAATTGTATGGATTTTTCCCCCTAATAATAATGTAAAATTAACATCTGTACAGAAAGACTCATGTGAAGGCCAAATTACAGAGGAGGAACTTCTTGATGCAATTAAAGACTTGGCTGGGAAAACTCCAGGGCTGGGTGGCATACCAGTGGAAGTATACAAAACTTTTTTTTACATACTCAGAGGACCATTATTGGCATGTTTTAACCACTCCAATATAAATGGTAGATTATCAGACATGCAACAAGAAGGTCTGATATCATTATTACTAAAACAGGACCCAAGGGGTATATATAAAGATTCAGTCCATTTAAAAAATTGGAGACCTCTTACACTTCAGTGTTGTAATGCAAAAATCCTAGCAAAAAACTTGGCGCATAGAATTAAAAAGGTATTGTCAGATATTATTCATCCTAATCAGACAGGTTTTTTACATGGATGATACATTGGAGATAATATAAGACAAGTACTGGAAACAATGGAATACTATGAAATATCGGGGATACCAGGCCTGGTTTTCACAGCTGATTTTGAAAAGGCTTTTGATAGTTTATATATAAATGCCTAGAATATTTCAATTTTGGGGAATCTCTTATAAAATGGGTTATGTATAGTAACCCTAGGTGTAAAATAATAAATAATGGCTACATCTCAGAAAGTTTTAAACTATCTAGAGGAGTAAAACAAGGTTGTCCACTTTCAGCATACCTATTTATTATTGCCATCGAAATGTTAGCTGTTAAAATTTGATCAAACAATAATACTAAGGGATTAGAAATCCGTGGCTAAAAAACTAAGGTGTCATTGTACGCTGATGATTCATGTGTTCTTTTAAAACCACAATTAGAATCTCTCCACAGCCACATAGAGGATCTAGATACTTTTGCTATCCTCTCTAGATTAAAACCAAATTATGATAAGATATTACATATTGGATCACAAAAAAATGCTAATTTTACATTACCATGTAGTTTACCAATTAAATGGTCTGACGGAGATGTGGACATACTCAGTATACAAATCCCAACAGAAAGAAATTCTCTCACTCCAATAAATTTTTATAGAAAGTTAGCAAAAATAGATCTTGCTACCATGGAAAGGAAAATACCTGTCTATTTGTGGAAAAATCACCCTGATTAACTCTTTAGTCATATCACAGTTTACCTATTTGCTTATGGTGTCCTGCTTTTTAAATTATACGAACAAAAAATATTAAATTTTATTTGGAATGGCAAGTCAGACAAAATTAAAAGGGACTATTTATATAACGAATATGAATTCGGATGGCAGAAATGATTAAATATTAAAGCATTAGACCTCTTACTAAAGGCATCAGTCATACAAAAGTTATACTTAAATCCAAACTGGTTCTCTAGTAAATTGGTAGGAATGTCTCATCCTATGTTCAAGAATGGCCTTTTTCCCTTTATTCAGATTACACCTGTTCACTTTCGGTTGTTTGAAAAGGAAATAATCTCCAAAATATCGTTATTTTTTAAACAAGCCTTAGAAAGTTGGTGGCAATTTCAGTTTAATCCACCAGAAAAGACAGAACAAATAATACAACAAATATTGTGGTTAAACTCAAATATACTAATTGATTAAAAAAAAACATATTTTTCAAAGAAATGTTTAAAAAATGTATAATTTTTGTGAATGATATCATAAATAGGACTGGTGGAGTTATGTCACACATGCAGCTAACGCAGACATATGGAAATGTCTGCTCTTCCCAAAATTACAACCAACTAATTGCAGCATTACCACAAAAAATGGAAGAGGAAGTAGAAGGGGAAAAAGTAAGGAACTTGTATGTTGGCCCTGTATTAAAGAACATAAATGGTTAAAGAAAAGTGTGATAAATAAAAACATATACCAATTTCATTTAAGGACCAAAAAGCTGACAGCTGTGCCATATAAATTGCTAAATAGTTGGGAAGAGATCTTCGATATACCCATTCCATGGCACATGGTTTATGAATTGATACGCAAAACAACGCCGGATTCAAAACTTTGAATTTTTCTATTTAAATTACTACACAAAATTCTTGCAACCAATAGAATGTTATATACATGGGGGATACAATCTTCCCAGCTCTGCAGATTTTGCTGTGAGGAGGCAGAGTCATTAGGTCATTTATTTTGGTATTGTCCATATGTAGCTTGTTTTTGGTCACAGGTCCAGGAATGGATGAAGAATTGCAACATTTGCCTAGAACTAACGCTGCAGATAGCAATACTGCGTGATTTGAAAAGCCATAGTCAATCAATCAATAATATAAAAATTATTTTAGCAAAAATGTTTATTTTTTATTTACAATCTGTAGAAGCTATTAGAATAGAAAGGTTCAGTACTTTTGTCAAGCATCACAGCACAGTTGAAAAATATATGGCAAATAGAAATCCAAAATGGATGGTGTTGAGAGTTAGATGGGAGGAGTTGAATGGAGCTGAAGGATGGGACTAATAAACAAGATAACCAATGTAAAACATACGGGGTCTGTAAAATGTTCAGAAAAAGGTTCAGAACGTTTGTGAAATAACAGTTACAAATAGAAATCAAACTGGACATCAGAAGTAGAGGAACGACTAAAAACAAACAAAATATAAGTACTGTAAAATAGATTGTGTCTGTAAAATGTGTATAAGATGTATATACTGAAGGTAGAAGCCTAAGTGTTATTGTTTATTAGTTTACTTCAATTGGGGGAAGGGTGGTAGGATTTCCGGGGAATAATAAAGGTATATTCTAAAAAAAGTATGTATGTCTATATAGGTATGTGTATGTATATATGTATGCATATGTGTATGCATATGTGTGTGCTTCTACACCTGCATTGCTTGCTGTTTGGGGTTTTAGGCTGGGTTTCTGTACAGCACTTTGAGATATCAGCTGATGTAAGAGGGCTATATTAATAAATTGGATTTGATTTGATATATATATTTACCCCCCAAAATATATGGGAGATTGGATATTATGCAGACATTGATGGAAGCAACAATCTTTCCGCAATATTAAGCTGATCCACCCCTTTAAAACAAAAAGAAGAAAAACACTGTGTGACCCTGATTTAGCCCACTGCAGGAAAAGGTTAAAATCTCCACATATCCTGATTCCACCATCATTCTTAAGGACTGGTACGATGGATTTCGTCCATTCACTCACGCTTTAGTACTTTTTTCCAACAATTCCAGACATTTTTCTTTTCTCAATAGGCTCCTGATTGTCACTCACTTCAATATTGTCCTCAACCACAGAACTATTTTCCTCAGTCGCGTGATTTTCATTCACTTCACTCACTGACGTTCCATCCTCAGTTTTTAATTCAAAGTTCGTCTTCATAGTTTGATAAATGTCCTTTCCTTTAATCACTGTATATTCCTCCCTTTTAATCACGTTGTTTTCCCACTCCGATGTCCGTCTCGAATCCTTTTCTGCTGTCCATGACGATAGGGTTGGGCGGTATCCAGATTTTCATATCGTCATACCGTGTTTCTCTCATCCTGGGATTTACGGTATTACCGGCTTAATACACAAGGGGACCAACAACAAAAAATTGCCCATTGGGTGTTTATTACCAGGACGCTAATAAAATTAGCACAACTAATAGCAAGTTTCCATGGAGGCTGCTAGCTAACTATGCTAACGTGCGCAAATAAAATAAACAAATTGCCAAGACCGGCAATACAGCTCATAAAGTTATACATATATAGGATCTAGGATCTTCAGAATGTCGGATCTTCAGAATGTCGTTTTGGTGAGTTTGGACATTTACAAGCGAATGTGAATGAGAGACATTATGCAAATGAACAATGTTTTGATGCATGCTTGTCTGAAGGAAGAACAGTGCTGGCTCTGGAGCAGCATGTGTACAGTTGTGTCTGTGTGGAGTCTAGAGTCGCTAGGGCAATGGGCCTGCCTGCTCTGCTCGGTGAAGATGGGGGAGGAGCAGATGGGCGAAGAACGTAGAGGAGAAAAAAACGCAAGGAAATTAAGATGCACTGGCAGCTGTACAGATAACTCATCCAAAGGGCTTTGTCTTTTCAAACAAAGCAGAAAGCTAACACAATAGGATGCCCTGTCACCTTATTAATTCAGCCACTTACTTAGATAACTCAACCCTTATGTTTAACTTGCTAGTTAACGCAGAATTTTGCGTCTTTCGCGCAGGACATTTTTTTTAAAACGCGTAACAAGTCTCGCTGCGTTTTGTAAATGCAGATCTAAAATGCTTCTTATTGCAATTTCTGCTAGGCATCAGACTAATTTGTGACTCGTTTCAAGAAACTAGGCGAATGTCGCACGTCACTACTTCACAGGAGAGGCATTTGAACATAAACATGTATTTTGATCAACTTAGCTTTTTTGCAGAAATGCCTTCTGGAACATGTGAACTTTCATGTGCCTTAATAAGAAACATGTATTCCATCCGTAAATACAATTGTTAAATTACGAGCTTAGTTGGTTTAGCCACGGAAAAAGATAGGAACCTTCCCGCTAGCCATGATTGGCTGAGATAATGGATGGGCTGGACATGCTGGGAGATGAGTTTGGATTGGTCTGCCATGTAGCATGCTTCTGTCTATAACGTGAGCTGCTCAGTATGTGTTGATAGTCCTTTCTACTGCACCGTTTTTGAAAGATATAAAGTTAACCATCAAGAACTACAAAAGCTTTGCTACTTTTCTCAACAAAATTGAAGCCCTGAATTTAGCAGGCGCTATAGACAGATCTGTTGGAAAAAGTGATGGGCTACTTTCTGCACACGCCACAGTCAGTGTGAACCAGAGTGACTTGACACCATGCTGACCAAACAAGACGTAGCTACAAACAAAACTGAGTTAAATGGTTCCAGTCTGCCGTGAAGCGTTCATCCATGTATATGGGTAAAAGTCTAGCTACATTTTCAGATATTATATGTTTCTAATTTTGTCAGAAAGTTGTTTTTTATTGCAAGTTCAAGCTTACTGTTTGCTAGATCTCTAGATCTCCCAGTATCTCTACTTGCACATTCATCTTCTGCACATCTATCACTCCAGTGTTTAATTGCTATATTGTAATTATTTCGCCACTATGGCCTATTTATTGCCTTACCTCCCTTATCCTACCTCATTTGCACACACTGTATATAGACTTTTTCTATTGTATTATTGACTGTATGTTTGTTTATTCCATGTCTAACTCTGTGTTGTTGTTTGTGTCACACTGCTTTGCTTTATCTTGGCCAGGTCACAGTTGTAAATGAGAACTTGTTTGCAACTAGCCTACCTGGTTAAATAAAGGTGAAATAAAATAAATAAAATAGATAGCTTGCTGGCTCGCTAGCTGACATTATGGGTATGATCTGTGTATTAATATTATTCAAATGAGATACCCATTTGCATTGCTAGTTTTAGCTCGTTAACATTGAACCTAGTTAGCATTAGCTACCTGCAGATTCATACTACAGCTATGACAATGTTTGTATTGGTAGTAGTATGAGTTGGGATTATGCCAGTTCGTTGTTTAGCTAGCTAGCTAGCTACAGGTCTAAACAAAAGACTCCACTTCGCCAGATGATTACATGACCCATTAAGTTAGCCAGGTGTGTCTGGGGGTGATTACGGTCATCTATTGTATTTTATGTATCTAGACAATAGTTACCCATCCACTTAGCTAGTTTTGGCTGGGTGGTAGTTATAGCATTTCCTACACATGACCCATCAATTTAAACAAGTGTGTCGGGTAAGCATCATCTAATAGTTATAAAATATTTTATCTGGACACTTTCTATTTTTGATATTGATACTATTTAAGTAACCATTTCACTGTAACGTTTACACCTTCTGTATCCTGTGCATGTGACAAATAAACTTTGATTTTATTTGACATAGTGTGTGTTTACCAGAGACAGTAATGTGAAGAACAACATGACCTGCACCAAAATCAGATTAGGATATAAGCCAAGGACTAGTATATTTTTATCATCTGGAGTTGTCCCTTATTGTAGGCTTCTACTTTAACCACTTTTAGTCTTGAAATCTTTGGTTGTTTACTAAACTACTCACTCTGTTTAGCACATGGCCTCACATGTGAATCCTTAAAGAGATGAGTGGGGCTAAGGCTTAAGAGGGTGTGAACGATGCTGAACGGGTGTAGACAAAAAAGAGCTCTCTAGTAGGTGTACCAAAATATTCAAGGGCCATTTTCTCAAAAGTGGGGGTTATCAACTTTCAAAGCAGAAGTACTTTCGATTGTTCATCAACTGCAGTGTATGATATACAGTACCATTTTTTAGCTCTGAGTCTCTACTTTTATCCAATGTAAATAACAGAAATTTAAAATGTTGCTACATAAGACCAAATCAAGGCGGTCGGTCACATTTGTGCTTCAGTTGCATTTCTCTCCTCAAGTAAGAATTCACTAACAGGCATCACCAGACAGTGCTCTGACTAATGTGTAGCTACTTTGTCTCTGCTGGCGAATCACTGTGACTAGACTGTACCACGGAATAGAGACAGACAGAAAGGGAAAAAGGGAGTTAGTGGAGAGAGAGAGAGTGGGAGAGAGAGAGAGAAAGGGAAGAGATGAGACAGAGACAGAGAACAAGAACGAGACAGACAGGGAGAGGAATAAAGAAAGAGAGAATGAGGCCTGACTGACTGCAGACTGTCTTCTACCATCATTTGTCTGTTTGGAGGAGAGAAAGGGGAGGGAGAAGGAAGGAGGAGGGAGGAGGAGCTCCACATCCTCCCTGTCCAAAGCTGTGAGTTCTCGCTCGCTCTGTCTGTCTGCCCCTAGGGCAATATTGGCCTAAAAATCATATCTTGATTTAATTTTTTTTTATACTTATGGGTGATTCACGATATATATATATCAATTATTTTTGCAATAATCACTGATCTGGCTTTCAAGTCTGTCTATGAAAATGCCCCTTTTGTTACAAATATAACTAGAACCATGCATAGTGCACTAATTCACTAATAATGACTAACTTCTTGTAGCAGGTATTAAGCTATTGAAAATCAACACAGATCAACAATCTCTCAAGCACACGTGCTGTGTGACTAGCCAACTAATCTTTATATATTTCAAGTTTAGCCAACTTGGGTCTATTTGCTAGCTAACAATGTTCAACAGATGAATTGCTATGAACACACCCTTCGGTCTGTCACCAACTGTTTGAAAAGCATTATTCATATGTTAAAATCTAGTGGCCTACCTTATTTCACTGAATGAGAACGATTTGACAATTCCTTATATACTTGTGATTTATGCTTAATACAACATTTTAAAAACACAGACTCGACAGCTAGTCGAGTCTTTGGCTAAAATGCTGCTAGCGGTACGTGGTACCCCTATGCCGCCGTGACAAACTGAGCATTTATTTTTTCCAGAATCAATGTTCATTGCTAAGTTTTAGTAGTGTCTGCTCTGTGTGCAATTTGAGTAGTTGAGACATAAAAAGGGTATTGTTAGAAAGACTTCTCCTCTATTGCAGTAAAATAATCTCTCAATGTGTTTTGGTGTCCATTTTGTTGGACCAAGCCTCAAATGCAAATAGCGAGTTGAAACCATTTATGATCTCTGAATTTTGTAGGCGTGAGAGGCGGTGGGGGGGGGGGGGGGGTGCTTGGTGTGTGTAAACCATAGAGGGAGAGATGAAGTGAGAGTGAATCTGTCCAAAATAAGCCCAATTACATTTTTATGGGTTTATTTTGGACCTAAGCTTGTTGCCTGCCTTCCCTCCTTTGGGACAACAACTCCCATTGTTAGGGTGGAGATGTGCATCTCTGGTGTAAACGGGGAGGTGCACACAGCACAGAGAAGCAAAAGAGAAAAGACCAAAAATACAACACGAGAATAAGCGGACATAAACACTCATTAAAAACGGAAAATAACAAAACCTTGATTCTTGCAATATAGGCATTAATTAATTTGTTATACCCCCCATCACCTGAATGAAGTGTCCCGTCTGTTCTAGTCTACTTCCCACCCTCCCCTCCTCTACTCACCTCATTCTGCCTTCCCCACTTCTCTCTCCCTCTCCCCTTCCCTCCGTTCCTCTCTCCCCCTCATCTCCCTCACAGACAGTCAGAGTGACATATGATCAGGATGTAACCTCGTTTGACTCGTTCCCTTTGAGGAGCTCTGTTTATCCTACAGGTCTGCCTCTTCCATTAGGGATGTCAAGAGGGAGAGGACTACACTTAAAAGCCTCCAGGCAGAGGGAGCGAAGGGCTGCGTTCCAAATGGCCCCCTGTTACCTACTACTACTACTTTTGAACAGGGCCCATAGGGTTCTGGTCAGAAGTAGTGCACTATGTAGGGAACAGGGTGCCATATGGAACGCAGCCAAGGAGGATGCCCTCTCTCTATGTCCCCTATCATCATATCGTAGATGTACCACACTTCAGTAATGGCCTTCGAGCTCAACTCTAGTGTTGATATATGTATTGTGATAGCCACATAACAGTCCAGCAGTTTATCGTAGTAGTAGGGCCTGCTTAACTGCACAGGCATGGGCTAACTCGAGCCCAGAGATTTTTCTGGCCAGGTCACCACGGCTAGGCAAAGTGAACGTTTGTGCTTGCATACTCTTAAAATACCTTTGCTTGAAAAACTAGAAAAAAGCGGGCAATATTACTGTTTATCCCTCTGTTGAGACGCCATAGCAACAAGTACACTTCCTCAAAATAGTCAGAATGAATCTAAGATAAATCAAGAAATCTGTATTTAATGTTGATGTTTTTACAGAGGAAGTCCGGCTTCCCTGTGGCTCAGTTGGTAGAGCATGGTGTTTGCAATGCCAGCATGGTGTTTGTAATGCCAGGGTTGTGGGTTCGATTCCCATGGGGGCCAGTACGAAAAAAAAATTATAATAATGTATGAAATGTATGCATTCACTACTGTAAGTCACTCTGGATAAGAGTGTCTGCTAAATGACTAAAATGTAAATGTAAGTCTTAGTCACGCAGATGTAACTAAGATGTTTGGTGCAGTATTTCTCGAGTGAAATGTGCATGAAAACAAGTCATCTGTCATTGAATGACAACAAACACCTACTTTTGGCCAATCACTGATGAAGGGGTGTAAACTTTGGCTGCCGAACTTCGACAAGCCTCAAGAAGAAAAATGTGTGTGCTCGAACAGCCAGAAAAAAACCCCGCCGAACACCAAAACGTCAAAAATGTGGTCTAATATATGGGCAAACTCTTTCGAATGGGAAGCATACGGTAAGTTTTACTGTAGAGGTGCTGGGTGCATGGAGTCGGATAGAGGGCAGACTTGCTACAAAGCTTGTTATAGCATGGGCAGCGCCATTGAGGGCTTTCTCCATTTTAAATGGGTTAAGGGGCAATACTCAGTTTAAACAAAAACAAAGTGAGAACCCCGCCACTGTTTAGGTAAACAGCAGATTTCCCCTTGGAGGGATCATCATAGCACAGATAGGCGTTCTCTCTTTTCCATCTCTATGGCTGGGTGTCTGAGCTGAGCCCAGACTTGTGTGGCCGAGTCCTATCCATCTCCTCCTGAAAAGGACCCGACAAAGACTTGCCCTCGCTCCAGTGCGTTCACAAGCCGCCCTGTGTTTGTGCATGTGCTCTGAGCTGGAGACACAAAGGCTTCCCTCTTTTATAAGGATAGCAGACCAAGCACTGCAACTAGTCTCAGCTAAAACTATTCATGGCATCTTTTTAAAAGCGTCTCCAAGAGGCAAAACATTTTCTAGGGAATCTTCAGTGACACCCCTGTGTTTGGACCTAACAGTTAGAATAGCCTTGCAACATGCCAGACTTCGAGGATCTTCTATGTGATTTCTGGAGAGACACAGCTCGTGAAGAGCTGTGGATCACAGACATATAGTATGAGGAGCCCAAACTGATCCTAAATCTGATGCTAACTGTGTGTACAGGGTATCTCACAAAGGCTAGCAGTACCTCCCATACTGATCCTAGATCTGCTGTAAACTCTGTGTCCAGGGAAAGACAGGAACTGATTCCGAGAGAGAACTCATATCATGTTGATGTAACCTCCATAGGAGCCCGTACACGCAGTCTCTTGGCATCTATTGATGTTAAACTACACAGTATCAAAAGTAGAATATGGATCAGTTCTAGAGTTGATGTACAGTATATGATGTTGAACTTAAAACTATTTTAAATGTAACAAACTCAGAAAGGTCATGGGAACTGAACTAGAGGACTACAACATAACCAACCCACGGGAGACCAGGAGAACATTCCAGTGGTCTGGATAGGGGTCAAAGATCAAAGAGGCTCTGCTGTGATGTCTGGTCTCCCTGGGGTTGAGTGACCGATGCACAGCATCACTGCTGCTGGACAGCACAGCCTGCCACTCAACAACACAGCCCACCGATGTCCATCATTTTGTTTTTTGTTCCCATTGTTGACATCACAGAGAGCTATTTTTCGAGAGGCCCGCTATGTAACCGCAGACTACTGCAGCTCAAATGGCACCCTATTTCCTATTTACTGAACTCTGGTCAAAAGTAGTGCACTAAATAGGGAATAGGATTCCATTAAGGATACCAGCCCCTGGATCTTTTGGTCTAGCTGAGGTTTTCAGCTGCGTCTTTCCTAGTGCTTATGTGAAGTACGCCTTTGGAAAGTCTGGAATGCGTTCCTGACAAAGACTCTGTCAAAACCGTTGAGCCCTGGAGTGGGCCCTGTCAAACTCAATAACGTCACAAAACATAGAAGTACATGAAGTGGCGAAGTACTGTTTTCTGACGCGGAACAATTAAAATATGTAAACACTGCTCTGTAACTAAACCCATGTAAATGTACTGAATACATAAGTGTAATCATAGACAAGGGCTGCAGAATTCTGGTAACTTTCACAAAATGTATGGAAAACCTGGGAATGTTGGGAAAGTTGCCGGAATTTTTGTAACTCTTTCATAGACTATTCTGTACCTGGGAAGTAGCCGGTAATCTCCTGCGTACTCATCATATTTGTAATGGACCACGTGCAGTTGGGAGTTGTAGTACTTGCAGGCCTGGAACAGAGGAGGAGGAAGAGGAGGAGGAAGAGGAGGGGAGAGAGGTTCTGTTAACGCCTGTGAATAACAGACAGTTGATTCTGTCTGTATACATGACCGTGTGTGTGTGCTTTATGTCAAGTATTTATTTGACCTTTATTTTAAACAGGGAGTCCCATTGAGACCATGGTCTCTTTTGCAAGGGAGCCCTGCATCTTACAACTACACAACACATTACACATAGGAAATACACCAGAAAATACAAATATTAAGAGAATAAAAAAAACTATAGAAAACACACACATGAAAAACAAATCACATTCCTCAGCAAAAAGGTCCTCAATCAACAAAAATAGATATGTGTGTGTGTGTGTGTGTGTGTCTTGGCATGGGCAGTTGATGCTTGATATCCCCTCTTGGTCACAACGTGGAACTTATACAGCTCTACAGTAGTCACACACACCTCTCTCCATTGAAATCAGCAGATCCAAGGTACAGTAATGGTAACGTACAGGCAATGTACAGCTTTGTTTTACATGAGTAGCGGGCCTCATACAACCCAATGTGATGCAAGCTAGGGCTGCAGAGTCTGCCTCCCTCTACAACATTAAGGTTGTGTCCCAAATGGCAACCCTATTCCCTTCATAGTGCACTACTTTTGACCAGTGTCCACAGGGAAAAGGGTGCCATTCGGGACACAGCCTTGGTGTTTATGCAGCTGATCCAGCGGTGACAGAGTCAACACAGGAAGTGAGGTGGTAGCTCTAAGCTCGTTTTTTTGTGCCTTGCAAAAACATTTTTGTTGTTGTTGAGGGAGGCAGACTCTGCAGCCATGGGGCTTGAGTTACAGACTGTCTTTCTCTCCCTCCCTCTCTTCTCTCGGTCTCTCACGTGCACACAAAACGCACATATGCGAGCTCAGCAGCGCACAAGCACACTCTCTCTCACGCATAAACACACACACGCTCACGCACTCCCCACTCAATTCAATTTCAAATCAATTTTCAATTGAAGGGCTTTATCGGCATGGGAAATATATGTTTACATTGACAAAGCAAGTGAAATAGATAATAAACAAAAGTGAAATAAACAATGAAAAATGAACAGTAAACATTACACAAGTTCCAAAAGAATAAAGACATTTCCAATGTCATATTATGTATATATATATACACAGTGTTGTAATGATGTGCAAATAGTTAAAGTATAAAAGGGAAAATAAATCAACATAAATATAGGTTGTATTTACAATGGTGTTTGTTCTTTACTGGTTGCCCTTTTCTTGTGGCAACAGGTCACAAATCTTGCTGCTGTGATGGCACACAGTGGTATTTCACCCAGTAGATATGGGAGTTTATCAAAATTGGATTTGTTTTTGAAATCTTTGTGGGTCTGTGTGATCTGAGGGAAATGTGTGTCTCTAATATGGTCATACATTGGGCAGGAGGTTAGGAAGTGTAGCTCAGTTTCCACCTCCTTTTGTGGGCAGTGTGCACATAGCCTGTCTTCTCTTGAGAGATTGGTCTGCCTTCGGCGGCCTTTCTCAATAGCAAGGCTATGTATGTATATAGACAAAAAAAATCCTTAAGTTTGGGTCAGTCACAGTGGTCAGGTATTCTGCCACTGTGTACTCTCTGTGTACTCTCTGTTAAGGGCAAAATAGCATTCCAGTTTGCTCTGTGTTTTGGTAAATTCTTTCCAAATGTGTCTAGTAATTATCTTTTTGTTTCCTCATGATTTGGTTGGGTCTAATTGTGTTGCTGTCCTGGGGTGTGGTCTGTTTGTGAACAGGTTAATCTCTTTGTAGGTGATGGCTTTGTTATGGAAGGTTTGGGAATTGCTTCCTTTTTGGTGGTTGTACAATTTAACAGCTCTTTCCTGGATTGTGATAATTAGTGGGTATTGGCCTAATTCTGCTCTGCGTGCATTATTTGGTGTTTTACGTTGTACACAGAGGATATTTTTGCCGAATTCTGCATGCAGAGTCTCAATTTGGTGTTTGTCCCATTTTGTGAATTCTGGGTTGGTGAGCGGACCCCAGACTTCACAACCATAAAGGACACTGGGTTCTATAACTGATTCAAGTATTTTTTTGCCAGATCCTAATAGGCATGTCAAATTTTATGTTCCTGTTGATGGCATTGAAGGCCCTTCTTGCCTTGTCTCTCAGATCGTTCACAACTTTGTGGAAGTTACCTGTGGTGCTGATGTTTAGGCCGAGGTATGTATAGTTTTTTGTGTGCTCTAGGACAATGGTGTCTAGACGGAATTTGTATTCATGGTCCTGGGAACTGGACCTTTTTTGGAACACCATTATTTTTGTCTTAATGAGATTTAGGAGATTTTGTCTTAATGGATATCATAAGGTGAATGCACCAATTTGTAAGTCGCTCTGGATAAGAGCGTCTGCTAAATGACTTAAATGTAAATGTAAAAATTTACTGTCAGGGCCCAGGTCTGACAGAATCTGTGCAGAAGATCTAGGTGCTGCTGTAGGCCCTCCTTGGTTGGGGACAGAAGCACCAGATCATCAGCAAACAGTAGACATTTGACTTCAGATTCTAGTAGGGTGAGGCCGGGTGCTGCAGACTGTTCTAGTGCCCTCCACTCTCTCCAGTATGTTTTCTCTGTGGTTCTGTGGATTGTCATCGTCTTTCCATCAGGGTAGTTGTTGTATTATTATGTATCACTTAAACACAGCTCCACTGACAATCATTACATTTATTATTAAAGACACAAAGCATATTTACTTCCACAAGGCAATAACACATTTCTGGGAGCACATACTTAAATAGCCGTTGTCTTTCTTCCAGCTCGCTCGCTCGCTCTCACACACACACACACACACACACACACACACACACACACACACACACACACACACACACACACACGCCCTGTTCTGTAAGCTGTGACGGTGCGGTGTCTGGTGTGTTTCCGTATGCAGTGATGCTGCTACAGTAGGATGTGAGTGAGACTACGGGTGGCTAATTTGATCACTTCCTTCTAGCCAGCATGTGCTGCAAGTCTTTCACTTCAGCCTCACCATCAAACCATAAGAGCATGAAAACAGGTGCACACACAGTCTGTATTTGCGTCCCAAATGGCACCCGATTCCCTATAGTGCACTGCTATTGACCAGGGCCTATAGGGTACCACCCCAAACTATTGCACTATAAAGGGTGCCATTTGGGTCACAGTCAAGATCCACCGCTTCATAGTG
The DNA here is from genome assembly GCF_901001165.1 of Salmo trutta. Classification (NCBI taxonomy): domain Eukaryota; kingdom Metazoa; phylum Chordata; class Actinopteri; order Salmoniformes; family Salmonidae; genus Salmo; species Salmo trutta. Next base: position 46,794,255 of record NC_042969.1, read on the forward strand.
ACAATACAATACGGGAAATGTATGCAAAATTTTGTTCACGCTGGTCGTCATCATTTGCATTTGTAAAGTTCTCGCCCCGTCACTGTCTCTCTCTCTCCCCCCTTCCTTCCCTCTCTTTCCATCTCTCCCCCCTCCTTCCCTTTCTTTACATCTCTCGCCCATCTCTCTCTCTCTCTCCTTCCATCTCACCCCCTCCTTCCCCTCTCACCCCATCCCCCTCCGTCCCTCTCTCGCAACCTCCCTTCCTCCCTCTCTCTCTCCTCCCTCCTTCCATTTCTCTCCCCCTCCTTCCCTCTCTTCCCTTTCCTTCCCTCTCTCGCCCTCTCCTTCCCTCTCTCGCCCCCTCACTCTCCCTTCTTGCCCAGTCCTTCCCTCTCTCAACCTCTCTCGCAACCTCCCTCCCTATCTCTCCCTCTCTCTCTCCCTCCTCCTTCCATCTCTCTCCCTCCTCCTTCCAGCTCTTTCACCCTCCTTCCCTCTCTCACCCTTCCTTCCCTCTCTCACCCTTCCTTCCCTCTCGCCCCCTCCTTCCCTCACTCTCGCCCCCTCCTCCCCTCTTGCCCCCCCTCTCACACCCCCTCCTCCCCTCTCCCTCGCCCTAACCTTTCCTCTCTCCCGCCCTCCCTCTCGCCCTCTCTTTCCCCCTCCTTACCACTCTCTCCCCCTCCCCCCTTGCCCCGACCTTCCCTCTCTCGCCCCCTCCTTCTCCCCCTCTCACTCTCACCCCCGCTTGCCACCTATCTCGCCCCCTCCTTCCCTCTCGTCCCCTCCTTCCCTCCCTCTCGCCCCGCTCTCTCGCCCCGACCTTTCCTCTCTCCCTCTCCTTCCCTCTGTCCCTTTCCCCTCCTTCCTTCCCTCTCTCCCCCTCCTTCACTCTCTCGCCCCCTCCCCACCTTCCTTCCTTCCTTCTCTCCCTCTCGCCCCCTCCTTCCCTCTTTCTCTCCCCCTCTCGCATCCTCTCTCTCACCCTCTCGCACCCTCCCTCCCTCTCACTCTCCCACCCCCCTCTCTCTCTCTCTCTCTAATTCAATTTAAGGGCTTTATTGGCACTCTCTGTTTAGGGCCAAATAGCATTCCAATTTGTCAGTTTTTTTGTTAATTCTTTCCAATGTGTCAACTAATTATCTTTTTGTTTCCTCATGATTTGGTTGGGTCTAATTGTGTTGCTGTCCTGGGGCTCTGTGGGGTCTGTTTGTGTTTGTGAACAGAGCCCCAGTTCCAGTTTGCTTAGAGGACTCTTCTCCAGGTTCATCTCTCTGTAGGTGATGGCTTTGTTATGGAAGGTTTGTTTCGTTTCCTTGTAGAGTGGTAGAATTTAACGGCTCATTTCTGGATTTTGATAATTAGCGGGTATCGGCTTAATTCTTCTCTCCCTCCCTCCCTCCCTCCCTGGCCAGCAGGCAGCCTCAAATGTTTCAGCTCCATAGATGAGCTCATTGGAAGCAGCAGTCAGCAGTCCAGTCAGCTCAGCCACACAGCTCCAACAACACAGCTGGGCTCCCCCACCCCCCAGACGCTGTTGATTCCCACGGAGAGAAACATGATACAGCAGCAAGCTGCACAACTTCACTTCGTTTTACCTCTCGTCCAGAAGGGGAGCAGTATGCCAAGACATGGGTAAAGAATACATGTTCGGCACTTTCTCATATATGGGCCAAGGAGGAGTGAGTGAGTGATTGAGTGCATCAGTCTCTCTCTCTCGCTCTCCCTCTCAATCATAGAGCTAGCTGGAAACTATCCCTCTCTCTCACATGCACGTGCGCACATACACACACGCTCGCAGGCACACAGAAACACACACCGCTCCTGGAGGAACAGAACACATCTGTGCTCCTGATGTCACTGCCTTATGGACTCATGATGTTGACCTCTGTGTTGAGGATGAGTAAACTAACAACTACATGTAGCCCTGACTCTTACCCTGACCCTGACTCTTACCCTGACTCTTACCCTGACCCTGACTCTTACCCTGACTCTTACCCTGACCCTGACTCTTACCCTGACTCTTACCCTGACTCTTACCCTGACTCTTACCCTGACTCTTACCCTGACTCTTACCCTGACCCTGACTCTTACCCTGACTCTTACCCTGACTCTTACCCTGACTCTTATCCTGACTCTTACCCTGACTCTTACCCTGACTCTTACCCTGAGTCTTACCCTGACTCTTACCCTGACCCTGACTCTTACCCTGACTCTTACCCTGACTCTGACCCTTACCCTGACTCTTACCCTGACCCTGACTCTTACCCTGACTCTTACCCTGACCCTTACCCTGACTCTTACCCTGACTCTTACCCTGACTCTTACCCTGACTCTTACCCTGACTCTTACCCTGACACTTACCCTTACCCTGACTCTTACCCTTACCCTGACTCTTACCCTGACTCTTACCCTGACACTTACCCTGACACTTACCCTTACCCTGACTCTTACCCTGACCCTTACCCTGACACTTACCCTGACCCTGACCCTTACCCTGACTCTTACCCTGACACTTACCCTGACCCTTACCCTGACTCTTACCCTGACTCTTACCCTGACTCTTACCCTGACCCTGACCCTTACCCTGACTCTTACCCTGACTCTTACCCTGACTCTTACCCTGACCCTGACTCTTACCCTGACTCTTACCCTGACTCTTACCCTGACTCTTACCCTGACTCTTACCCTGACTCTTACCCTGACCCTGACTCTTACCCTGACTCTTACCCTGACCCTGACTCTTACCCTGACTCTTACTCTTACCCTGACCCTTACCCTGACACTTACCCTGACTCTTACCCTGACTCTTACCCTGACTCTTACCCTGACTCTTACCCTGACACTTACCCTTACCCTGACTCTTACCCTGACTCTTACCCTGACTCTTACCCTGACTCTTACCCTGACTCTTACCCTTACCCTGACTCTTACCCTGACTCTTACCCTGACTCTTACCCTGACCCTTACCCTGACCCTTACCCTGACCCTTACCCTTACCCTGACTCTTACCCTGACACTTACCCTGACCCTGACCCTTACTCTTACCCTGACTCTTACCCTGACTCTTACCCTGACCCTTACCATGACACTTACCCTGACACTTATCCTGACCCTTACCCTTACCCTGACTCTTACCCTGACCCTGACCCTTACCCTGACCCTTACCCTGACCCTTACCCTGACTCTTACCCTGACTCTTACCCTGACTCTTACCCTTACCCTTACCCTTACCCTGACTCTTACCCTGACCCTGACCCTTACCCTGACCCTTACCCTGACCCTTACAACCACCACGCCACGCCTAGCTGCCTGCCAGCCAGCCAGCCTGAATGTGGAGTCAGCCCTGCTGAATAGCCCTCCCCTGCACCCAAGCTCAGTCACACAACTAAGCATGGAGCTCTCCCACACACACACACACACACACTCACCTGTCTGACCAGCAGACAATCTGTATGGAGCTCGGCCCCCTGGGGCACGGTTGACTGCAGTGTCCGTCTCTCCAGAGGCACTGTGGACACCTGGGGGACAGAGGGGGAGGAGAAATGATTGGGGGTGAACCATCAAGGCAGGAGGGACAGTTTGATGTCAGGTAAAAGGTCGTCTCTTGTGAAAGACTGTTGGGGTGGAAGGGGTGTGGACATGACATCTCAGCCTTTTCCCCTAGAACCAAATTCACTAGCTGGCCAGAGGTCAAAGTTCACACGATAGCTGCTTTTTGGTTTACTGAGATTAGGTTAAAGATGACACATGCAGTAGTGGGATAGGATACATGTGCAGGATTGAACATGAAAATGCTTGAGGGGGACATATGAAATCTAATGATACAGTCTTTACCACTATGATGTAGTCAGATGACTGAGCCCTGTTCCAGTGTGTCAGCACTTGACGAATAACATCTAACCACGAGCTCCGTCGCTGTTCTAATTCATTCATAAATATTAAGGTCAACAACAGCACATGGCTCAAATATATCCTTCCATACCTAACAGTAAAGATTTCTGGAGAAATACTGCTCTGACTGATGACGCTTGTGTCCCAAATGGCACCGTATTCCCTATGTAGCGCACTACTTGTGACCGGGGCACAATAGACTCTAGTCCAAGTAGTGCACTATATAGTGGGATAAGGGTGCCATTTGGGACGCATTCACACAGAGAACAGCCAAGTCCGCTCCCTCTCTGATCAAGGCTTGGTTCTGATTTACTGGGTCTGCAGTCAGCTGTTTAAAATGCAGCACACTCACAGGAAGGAAGGTGTTCCAAAACATTATTAGGTTTTGGATGCGAATTAGGTTTGTCCATTAGCTAATGAATTGGAATTTCCATTAGGTTGAGCTATGGAGAGACAGCAAATGAAACAGGGACTGTTTGGTTGCTGGGCCTGTGTGTGTGTGTGTGTGTGTGTGTGTGTGTGTGTGTGTGTGTGTGTGTGTGTGTGTGTGTGTGTGTGTGTGTGTGTGTGTGTGATGGTAGCAGAGTCATGCATTTAAAAATCAACTCAGGGATCGAGAGCCGAGTCATTTCCCTAAAACCAATTAAAACCAGTTAATGTGAAGTGGCGGTCTTAAGGAGCCACATTAGCGCACTAATTAAGTCACTAATGAGCAAACAGCCACAGGACATTGTGGGAGCAGAAGCACTGGGGGAATGAGGGGTTCAGAACGCAAGTGTGTGTCTGTCTGTCCTTCCGTCTTCTCGAAAAACATTGGGTGGCTGGAGCCAGACACAGTCACACGCACATACAGTCAGACACACACACACACAGAGACAAGAATGGATTCACTGGCACACGTGAACGTACACACACAACCCCACAAACACACACAGACACGCTCGTACCCACCGTGAAGTCGTTGTCGGGGAAGAGGAGCAGCTCTCTGAGGGGGTCTTCCTTCAGCTCATCTCCCAGGTCACAGATCACAGCCTCATAGTCCAGAGGGTCTATCAGCTTGGGTTTCTCCTGCTGGAACACACACACACACACATTTTACTTGACTTATCCCATATGGAAGTGCAATAAACACTTGGGTACTACTTGGGGAAACACAGATGAGATAGCGGCGGACGCAGGATTCAAATCCCGGTCAAAACACACACACACACACACACAGAGAGAATCGCGCAGTCAGCCATACATATGATGACTACTGTAAAAGTCACACCATGGAATATCCAACATATTCAACTATTCACAAAAAAGTATTCTACATCTAGGACTTATCCTGCTGTGACACACTGCGAGACAGACAGACGCACAGTCAGCGACCCCACGCTAACATTTCTCTACTATACTGTTCTACAATCCTGACGTATATAAACCTCTGAACTGCGCTGATACCCAAAACACTCAGCAATCACGTCATACACACTGAGAAAAGTCAGCCAGTCAACAAGTGTTCTTCAAATCGAACGCGAGACAAACGGCGTAGCTAGGCAAACAGTCTAAACCCCAGGACATCTGTTTATCTTTCACTGGACGGGCATGAAAAGAAAAACGAGCTAGAGCTACCACCTCACTTCCTGTGTTTAGACTGTCACCATTGGATCAGCTACATAAACACCAAGGCTGTGTCCCAAACGGCACCCCGTTCCCTACTGGCCAAGAGTAGTGCACTATATAGGGAAGCAGGGTGCCATTTGGAACGCGGGCCCCCAGCCCAGAGGGGCGGGGAAGAGAGAAGTAAAATAGAGGATGAAGTGGATTACATGTCATGTGCCAAACCAAACCAAAAACATGTCGAGGGAAACCATTTTACTGACAGATGGAGAATATATCACATGAACAGTGATCACAACAGCTCAGAAAACATATTTAATGATAGGTTCTACCTCACCTATTATTTTTGGTTTCTGGTGCTGAATAGTATTTCGATGGATTACATCAGAGATTTAAGCTCTGAAATGACCGTAGGCTGATATAGTACAAAGCCAGAAGTTTACAATACGTTTTAGGTTAAGGGTTAGGCTACACATCTGCACAGCAAATGGTCTCAACAATCCCATCCAGACAGAGCGTTTCACAGAAAGCGAAATGGACTGCACATGATGAAACGAGGCTATTTCGGTCCTCAAAGGAAAGCAGTATGTCTTATTCACCACTGCTAACACAAACTGTGGTCAGAGACGTGGAAAACTGATGACCCCTGTTCTCTCTGTTGACACGCCCGCTGCGGGAGGTTTTCTCCTGCGTTCCGACCACAAGCCCCTGTTCAGTTACACCAGGGGTGCATTCTTTAGTGCACATCGTAGCTAAAACATTTTTCAAAAGGAAAAAGAGTTTCTTATCGGACAAGTTCAGCTAGGTCCCACAGCGTTTGCTTCAGTTTGGTTCCTAGTGAATAGGCCCCTGACACATAAGGGAAAGAGGTAGAACCAAGCAGTCAGTGAGGAATGAAAGCATGACAAAGAATGTGAGAGAAAAACGAAAGACTGAAAAACACCCAGAATCTTTGTTGTGAGGAAGGATCTTGTTGTGATTCCACTGTAAAAAAAAAACCTAAAAAAAAAAACCTGAAACAATTTGTTTGTATTAAGTGTACCCGACTGTAAGAGAGAATTACCACTGAGGACAATTGAATTTGTCAACCTCACAGAAATATCTACCAAGACAATATCTTTTGCCTGAGTGGCCTGTGGATAGTGGTCCAGCGGTTAGTGCTGCGTACCCACCCGGGACACACGTTTAGCCAACGCTAGCAGTCGGCATGGGTTTTAAATCTGCCTCCCAATCTATCCTACCTTTGATGTCTCCTCTAGCCCTCTTCACTGTTCAATCTCAATATAATAAATAAAACCAACAAAAATATATATCTAAATGTCATAGGTGGTCTTCAGCCGAGATTTCCAAATGAACATAAAACAAATATTAACTTCCAGTCAGTAGGGATCTTACCATATAGACAGACCGGTGGGAGGGGCAGAGAAACACAACAAGTCTTTCATAATCAGCATTCATTCACACTGTTGCCAAATCACTTGATCACCCTACTGAGCAGCACTGTGGGCTTGGCCCCTTCGGTTTTGACTCTTGACCTGACCATTGGCACTGAGAGGTCAAATGGCACCCCCTTAGTTTTGGTCTAGTTTTGGTCCCCCTTTATTCTGGTCAAAAGTAGTGCACTATAGAGGGAGTAGGGTGTCATTGAGACATGGACAAAACCACTGGGAAATAGGCAGTATTTAGACGATAACAGTCTGCTGAAGCTATCTTCCCTGACACCTGCAGTACTATCGGCTCAGTAACACAACAGCTCAGTATTGACTGGGACTATAGAGTGTGTTGTAGTGGGCGTTTTATCAAATCTCAAAGCAGCTTGATACATGCTACATGACACCTACACGTTTGGCACCTAAATTCCCCCAGAATACATCACACCAATACGGTCAAGATGTTGCAGAGCATTTGTACAAATCGGACGTACGTATAGAGGTGTAAAAGTCCCCTGCTGACAACCTCATAGCTCCAGTTGAAATGTTGTGAACATATAGATCCCATACTGATTGTAGATTGTAGTCCCGTGTGGCTTAGTTGGTAGAGCACAGCACTTGCAGGTTTGATTCCCACGGGGGACCAGTATGAACAAACAGGAAAATGTATTTAAATTGCCCTGGATAAGAACGTCTGCTAAATGACTAAAAGTGTACAGTGGCTTGTGAAAGAATTCACCCACCTTGGCATTTTTCCAATTTTGTTGCCTTACAACCTGGAATTAAAATAGATGTTTTGGGGGTTTGTATCATTTCATTTACACAACATGCCTACCACTTTGAAGATGCAAAATATTTCTTGTGAAACAAACAATAAATAAGACCAAAAAATGGAAAACTTGAGCGTGAGTAACTATTTACCCCCCCCCCCCCCCCCCCCCCCCAGAGTCAATACTACAGTTGAAGTCGTAAGTTTACCTACACTTAGGTTAGAGTCATTAAAACTCATTTTTCAACAACTCCACAAATTTCTTGTTAACAAACTATAGTTTTGGCAAGTCGGTTAGGACATCTACTTTGTGCATGACACAAGTCATTTTTCCAACAATTGTTGGAAACAATACAGACAGATTATTTCACTTATAATTCACTGTATCACAATTCCAGTGGGTCAGAAGTTTATATACACTAAGTTGACTGTGCCTTTAAACAGCTTGGAAAATTCCAGAAAATTATGTCATGGCTTTAGAAGCTTCTGATAGGCTAATTGACATCATTTGAGCCAATTGGAGGTGTACCTGTGGATGTATTTCAAGGCGTACCTTCAAACTCAGTGCCTCTTTACTTGACATCATGGGAAAATCAAAATAAATAAATTATAGACCTCCACAAGTCTGGTTCATCCTTGGGAGCAATTTCCAAACGGCTGAAGGTACCATGTTCATCTGTACAAACAATAGTACACAAGTATAAACACCATGGGACCACGCAGCCGTCATACCGCTCAGGAAGGAGACGCGTTCTGTCTCCTAGAGATTAACGTACTTTGGTGCAAAAAGTGGAAATCAATCCCAGAACAACAGCAAAGGACCTTGTGAAGATGCTGGAGGAAACAGGTACAAAAGTATCTATATCCACAGTAAAACGAGTCCTACATTGACATAACCTGAAAGGCCGCTCAGCAAGGAAGAAACCACTGCTCCAAAACCGCCATAAAAAAGCCAGACTACGGTTTGCAACTGCACATGGGGACAAGGCTTGTACTTTTTGGAGAAATGTCCTCTGGTCTCATGAAACAAAAATAGAACTGTTTGGCCATAATGACCATTGTTATGTTTGGAGGAAAAAGGGTGAGGCAAGCTGAAGAACACCATCCCAACCATGAAGCACGGGGGTGGCAGCATCATGTTGTGGGGGTGCTTTGCTGCAGGAGGGACTGGTGCACTTCACAAAATAGATGGCATCATGAGGTAGGAAAATTATGTGGATATATTGAAGCAACATCTCAAGACATCAGTCAGGAAGTTAAAGCTTGGTCACAAATTAGTCTTCCAAATGGACTATGACCCCAAGCATACTTCCACAGTTGTGGCAAAATGGCTTAAGGACAACAAAGTCAAGGTATTGGAGTGGCCATCACAAAGCCCTGACCTCAATCCTATAGAAAATCTGTGGGCAGAACTGAAAAATCGTGTGCGAGCAAGGAGGCCTACAAACCTGACACAGTTACACCAGCTCTGTCACGGGGAATGGGCCAAAATTCACCCAACTTATTGTTGGGAGCTTGTGGAAGGCTACCTGAAATGTTTGACCCAAGTTAAACAATTTAAAGGCAATGCTACCAAATACTAATTGACTGTATGTAAACTTCTGACCCACTGGGAATGTGATGAAATAAATAAAAGCTGAAATAAATCACTCTCTACTATTATTCTGACATTTCACATTCTTAAAATAAAGTGGTGATCCCAACGAACCTAAAACAGGGAATTTTTACTAGGATTAAATGTCAGGAACTGTGAAAAACTTCCGACTTCAACTGTATGTATAGCCACCTTTCGCAGCAATTACAGCTGCAAGTCTCTTGGGGTATGTCTCTATAAGCTTGGCACATCTAGCCACTGGGATTTTTGCCCATTCTTCAAGGCAAAACTGCTGCAGCTCCTTCAAGTTGGATGGGTTCCGCTGGTGTACAGAAATCTTTAAGTCATACCACAGATTGTCAATTGGATTGAGGTCTGGGGTTTGACTAGGCCATTGCAAGACATTTAAATGTTTCCCTTTAAACCACTCGAGTGTTGCTTTAGCAGTATGCTTAGGGTCATTGTCCTGCTGGAAGGTAAACCTCCATCCCAGTCTCAAATCTCTGGACGACTGAAACAGATTTCCCTCAAGAATTTCCTTGTATTTAGCGCCATCCATCATTCCTTCAATTTTGACCAGTTTCCCAGTCCCTGCCGATGACAAACATCCCCACAGCATGATGCTGCCACCACCATGCTTCACTGTGGGGATGGTGTTCTCGGGGTGATGAGAGGTGTTGGGTTTGGACCAGACATAGCATTTTCCTTGATGGCCAAAAAGCTCAATTTTAGTCCCCAACCCTGATCTGTACTTCTCCAGAACTTTGTCCCTGACCTGTTTGGAGAGCTCCTTGGTCTTCATGGTGCCGCTTGCTTGGTGGTGCCCCTTGCTTAGTGGTGTTGCAGACTCTGGGGCCTTTCAGAACAGGTGTATATATACTGAGATCATGTGACAGATCATGTGACAGTTAGATTGCACACAGGTGGACTTTATTTAACTAATTACGTGACTTCTGAAGGTAATTGGTTGCACCAGATCTTATTTAGGGGCTTCATAGCAAAGGGGGTGAATACATAAGCATGCACCACTTTTCCATTATTTATTTATTTATTTACTTAAACAAGTAATTGTTTTTCATTTCACTTCACCAATTTGGACTATTTTGTGTATGTCCATTACATGAAATCCAAATAAAAATCTATTTAAATTACAGGTTGTAATGCAACAAAATAGGAAAAACGCCAAGAGAGATGAATACTTTTGCAAGGCACTGTAAATGGCCACTCCACTGGATAGAAACTCCGATACACATAGGGAGCAATACTGTGTGTATCGGGTTCCAGATATCAACACACCGATCAGATAGCCAGTGACTCTCTATTTGACTAACTAGTATTAGGCTAAGGCTAGCAATGTCCAACTCCAACCTGTGCCATATCGGTTAGCCTCATATTCACAGACAGATGCGGTGTAGAGTGAAGTTGCTGATAGAGACTTGGTTCAGTTTTGCCTTTCACCCACTCATGATTAAGGTTAGGAATGGGAAGCTGATTCTAGATCTTTACCTAGGTGAACTTCACCCCAGATTGACAAGTGCAACAGAGAGGAAAAGGAAGCCCAGGGAAATAAAAACACAAAGATACGTCAACGCACGAGAGAGAGAGCATACATACAACGCTCAGCCGGTTGAAATCGTTCCGCACACGCCTGCTCTTATCCCTGTTCTTCCTTCGGAACGTGATCTTACTCCTGAAACTCATCCTGATTCAAACAGGAGACTACTACACACGGATACCGATGACACGGACACCACTGACACGGGTAGAGACGGGGACACGGACAGGACATGTGTTCCAGCAGGCAGAAGCAGAAGGTCCATTGAAGGGTGTGTGAGACCTGTCGGAGCGGGTGGTGCCCAAGGAGGAAGTAGATGCTTGATGTCACACGGTGACAGAGGAGGTGCAGCAAGGGGAAACTGAAAACAAAAAAATCCAACCACCAAATGTGTCTCTCTTCCGTTTCTCTCTATCTCTGTTCTTACTCTCACCACATTTTTGGGTTGGATTCCCGCTGGGGCCGCCCATGTGAAAATGTACGCAAGCACTACTATAAGTCACTTTGGATAAAAACATCTTGATAAATGGCATTGATTAAATCCTCATTATTATTATACTGTATTAGATACAGTAGCCATAGTAACATTACTGGGTAATACTTAGTAGTGGAAGTACAGCTCTGTAACACTGACACTACAGTACGTAGACACATTGGTCTAGACTAGACTGACAACATCTCCCCACTACGTCACACAACTGAATTCTTACAAACTGCCATTCTGACACTCTCAGTTATGATCTTGTCTCCTTGGTTGTAATCAATGCCACACCCTCTCACTCTCTTTCTTTTCACAAACACGCATGCACACTCACAGGCAAGACCTATATGTGTGTGTCCGATGTGTGTGAACTACAACTTCCTTTATTCGCCAGAGAAGGGGTGCATTTATAAACCAAGACCAATAAGTGCGTGCGAGGACACGCATTTACATTTGAGTTATTTAGCAGACGCTCTTATCCAGAGTGACTTACAGGAGTTAAGTGCCTTGCTCAAGGGCACATCAACATCATTTTCACCTAGTCAGCTCAGAGATTCAAACCAGCAACCATTCGGTTTCTGGCCCAACGCTTTAAACCTCCAGGCTACCTGCCCCCCATATATACATACAGTTCCTTCAGAAAGTACTCGATTTATTCAAAATGTTTTGTTTTACATCCTGAATTAAAAATGGGTAAGTCTTTGTTGTTGATCATTGCTAGACAACCATTTCCAAGTCTTGCCATAGATTTTCAAGCAGATTTAAGTCAAAACTGTAACTCAGCCACTCAGGACATTCACTGCCTTCTTGGCAAGCAACTCCAGCGTAGATTTGGCCTTTCACCCTACTGAAAGGTGAATTAATCTCCCAGTGTCTGGTGGAAAGCAGACTGAATCAGGTTTTCCTCTTGGATTTTACCTGTGCTTAGCACCATTCCATTTTTTTTATGCTTAACGATGACAAGCATACCCATAACAAGATGCAGCCACCACTGTGGTTGAAAATATGGGGAGTGGTACTCAGTAATGTGACTCAAACGTAACACTTTGTATTCAGGACAAAAAGTGAATTACGTTGGCACATTTTTTGCAGTATTACTTTAGTGCCTTGTTGCAAAAGAGGAAGCATGCTTTGGAATATTTTTTATTCTATACAGGCTTCCTTCTTTTCACTCTGTCGTTTAGGTTAGTATTGTGGAGTAACTACAATGTTGTTGACCCATCCTCATATTTATCCTATCACTGCCATTAAACTCTAGTTGTTTTAAAGTCACCATTGGCCTCATGGTGAAATGCCTGAGCGGCTTCCTTTCCTCGTCGGCAACTGAGTTAGGACGGACACCTGTATCTTTGTGGTGACTGGGTGTATTGATACACCATCCAAAGTGTAATTAATAACATCACCATGCTGAAAGGGATATTGAATGTTTGCTTTTTTTATTTTTTACCTATCTACCAATAGGTGTCCTTCTTTGCTAGGCATTTCATTGCAGAACTGAGAGCTGTCAGCTGCCAACCAGTTTGAAGAACTGACCCTGTTGCGTCACAGCCTGTGTCCCACACCCTACATAGCGCACTACTGTACTTTTGACCAGGGCTCGTTGGGCTCTGTCAAAAGTAGTGCACTACAGAGGGAATAGGGTGCCATTTGGAGGCAACCTGAGTCTGAGTGCTGTTAGCCTGATTACATAAGCTACTGTAAGATCGTTTTATGTTATTGATCATTTAAAAAGAGGAGAAAATGCTATCGATTTTTACTCTCTCCATCCATTGGTGGTCAATACAACACCAGGGAAAAGCACCAAAAATACACCACCATGGGACAAGAGTTTAAAGCTGTAATGCAGCATGACTTTGACACAAACCAACACATGAGAAGAATGATACAGATAGGGGTTACAGGAAGAGTCAGACACTGAATGGGAGAGAGGAGATGAGGGTTACATCCAAAATGGCACCCTATTCAATACATAGTGCATTACTTTTGATGAGGGCCCATAGGACTCTAGACAAAAGTAGTGCACTATATAGGAACAATAGGGTGCCATTTGGGAGACACATACCCAGCTCAATAATTCTCCAGGCATATGTTAGTGTAACCGATGTGAAATGGCTAGCTAGTTAGCGGTGGTGCGCGCTAATAGCGTTTCAATCGGTGACGTCACTCGCTCTGAGACCTTGAAGTAGTTGTTCCCCTTGCTCTGCAAGGGCCGCGGCTTTTGTGGAGAGATGGGTAACGATGCTTCGATGGTGGCTGTTGTCGATGTGTTGCAGAGGGTCCCTGGTTCAAGCCCAGGTTGGGGCGAGGAGAGAGACGGAAGCTATACTGTTACATTGGTGCCATGACCCGGATCACTGGTTGCTGCGGAAAAGGAGGAGGTCAAAAGGGGGGCTCACAGTATAGCTTCCGTCCCTCTCCTCGCCCCTACCTGGGCTCGAACCAGGTAGCCCTTAACTATCAATTCAGGTCAAGAATAAAAACTTTACTAAATAAACTAAAGTAAAAAATTAAATACAAAAAGTAACACAATAATATAACAATACCGAGGCGATATACAGGGGGTACCGGTACCGAATCAATGTGGGGGGGGGGGGGGGGGGGGGGGGGGTACAGGTTTGTCGAGGTAATCTATACATGTAGGCAGGGGTAAAGTGACTATGCATAGATAAGCAGCAAGTTGCAGCAGTGTAAAAACAAAGGGGGGGTGTCAATGTAAGTAGTCCGGGTGGCCATTTGATTAATTGTTCAGCAGTCTTATGGCTTGGGGGTAGAAGCTGTTAAAGAGCCTTTTGGACCTAGACTTGGCACCCCGGTACCGCTTGCCGTACAGTAGCAGGGAGAACGGTCTATGACTTGGGTGACTGGAGTCTTTGACAATTTTTTGGGCCTTCCTCTGACTATATAGGTCCTGGATGTCAGGAAGCTTGGCCCCAGTGATGTACTGGGCCGTATGCACTACCCTCTGTAGCGCCTTACGGTTGGATGCTGAGCAGTTGCCATTCCAGGTGGTGATGCAACCGGTCAGGATGCTCTCGATGGTGCAGCTGTAATTAGTACCACAAAGATGGCTGGAGGTCCACACATCAGGGAATGTTTTACTTGATTAGGAATACATGTTGTTTTAAAACTCTTTCATAGATAATAATAAAAATATAGATAATAGAAAATACATCTTTGTGGTAGTAAATCAAAGCAAAAATTGTAATTACATTTCAATGTCAATGGTGTAACAGCTAATTGCAGGTCCATTCTATGGATTCTATTTCTATGATTTAATTGACGCCTACCCTGTGTTCAAGAGTATGCTGTGTCTCAACCAATGGCTGGCACAACACAAACACCTCAGATTATGTAAACTAGGATCTAAGCTACAACATATGTGAAGAAAAAGAAAATCAGTTTACAGATGTTTTGATAATTGATGTTAAAGGTGTCTCACACTCCATATGTTATGTACCTCTATCTTCTCTCTAGCTAGCCCCCTCCTCTCCTGCTCTTAGCAACAGTTAGACCACAAACCACTTTTCTCTGGCAGATCAGGGAAACAGTGTCACACACACGCACGCACGCACGCACGCACGCACGCACGCGCACACACACACACACACACACACACACACACACACACACACACACACACAATGTGAGATTAATGATTGACACCTCTAAACTTCCAGTCAGTGATTTGCCACCAATGCTCCTTATAGAACACATCACTGCACTCTATACTCCTCTGTAAACTGGTCATCTCTGTATACCTGACGCAAGACCCACTGGTTGATGCTTATTTATAAAACCCTCTTAGGCCTTCCTTCCCCCTATCTGAGATACTGTACCTACTGCTGCCCTCATCCTCCACATACAACACCCGTTCTGCCAGTAACATTCTGTTAAAGGTCCCCAAAGCACACACATCTCTGGGTCACTCCTCTTTTCAGTTCGCTGCAGCTAGCGACTGGACGAGCTGCAAAAAAGGTCTCTCTTAATTCAAAGACTCAATCATGGACACTCTTACTGACAGTTGTGGCTGCTTTGCTTGATGTATTGTTGTCTCTACCTTCTTGCCCTTTGTGCTGTTGTCTGTGCCCAATAATGTTCGTACCATGTTTTGTGCTGCTACCATGTTGTGCTGCTGCCATGTTGTGTTGCTACCATGCTGTGTTGTCATGTATTGCTGCTATGCATGCTGTGTTGTTGACTGAAGTCTCTCTTTATGTAGTGTCTCTCTTGTCGTGATGTGTGTTTTGTCCTACATTTTTATTTTTAACCCCAGTCCCTGTCCCCACAGGAGGCCTTTTGCCTTTTGGTAGGCTGTCATTGTAAATAAGAATTTGTTCTTAACGGACTTACCTAGATAAATAGAGGTTAAATAAAAAAATACAGAAATCAGTCACTTCAAATTAATTCATTAGGTCCTAATCTATGGATTTGACGTGACTGGGAATAAGGATATGCATTTGTTGGTCACAGATACCTTTAAAGTGGATAGTGGATCAGAAAACCAGTCAGTATCTGGTGTGCCCACCATTTGCCTCATGCAGCGCAGCACACCTCCTTCGCATTGAGTTGACCAGGCTGTTGATTGTGGCCTGTGGAATGTTGTCCCAATCCTCTTCAAAGGCTGTGCGAAGTTGCTTGATATTTGCAGGAGCTGGAACACTCTGCGTACATGTCGATCCAGAGCATCCCAAACATGCTCCATGGTTGACATGTCTGCTGAGTATGTAGGCCATGGAAGAACTGTCCCATTTTCAGCATCCAGGAATTGTGTACAGATCCTTGCATTATCATGCTGAAACATCAAGTGATGGGACAATGGGCCTCAGGATCTCGTCACAGTATCTCTGTGCATTCAAAATGTCATCGATAAAATGTAATTGTGTTCGTTGTTCATAACTTATTCCTGCCCATACCATAACCCCACCGCCACCATGGGGCACTTTGTTCACAACGTTGACATCAGCAAACTGCTCGCCCACACGAGGCCATATATGCTGTCTGCCAGGTACAGTTGAAACCGGGATTCATCCATGACGAGCACACTTCTCCAGCGTGCCAGTGGCCATCAAAGGTAGGCATTTGCCCACTGAAGTCGGTTACGACGCCGAAACTGCAGTCAGGTCAAGACCCTAGTGAGGACGACGAGCACATAGATGAGCTTCGCTGAGACGGTTTCGGACAGTTTGTGCTGAAATGATTAGGTTGTGCAAACCCACAGTTTCATCAGCTGTCCGAGTGGCTGGTCTCAGACGATCCCGCAGGTGAAGATGCCTGATGTGGAGGTCCTGGGCTGCCGTGGTTACAAGTGGTCTGCGGTTGTGAGGCCGATTGGAACGTGGTCTGCCAAATTCTCTGAAATTACGTTGTAGGCGGCTAATGGTAGCGAAATTAACATCAAATTCTCTGGCAACAGCTCTGGTGGACAATTGTACGCTCCCTCAAAACAGGAGACATCTGTGGTATTTGGTTGTGTGACAAAACTGCACATTTTAGAGTGGGCTTTTATTGTCCCCAGCACAAGGTGCACCTGTGTAATGATCATGCTGTTTAATCAGCGTCTTGATATGCCACACCTGTTAGGTGGATGGATTATCTTGGCAAAGGAGAAATGCTCACTAACAGGGATGTAAACAAATTTGTGCACAAAAGTTGAGAGAAATAAGCTTTTTGTGCATATGGAACATCTGGGATCTTTTATTTCAGCTCATGAAACATGGGACCAACACTTTACAAGTTGCTTTTATATTTTTGTTCAGTGTATTTCGAGTTCCATAATTGCTCAATATTTAGAAAATCTCAGTCAGTGTGTATCAACAGGCTCTGTTACATACCGACCCATTAAGTCCTTTAACGAGCTGCTAAAACACCTGCAGCCCATCAAACATCCACCCCCCCCCCCCCCCATTCCGCTCCAGCTGTCTGGGCTGCTTCCATCCCTCCATCTCCCCCTCCTTCTCCAGCCTCACTCACTTACACATCCCACCCAACAGCCCCATTCTCCCTCTTTTCTCCCGTTCTTTTCTCCCAGCCCTGTGCTGATTCTCAGTAAACTGCAGCTGTGCAGGATCAAAATAGAACGAGCGCAGCGCCTTAGAATTAGCAGCAACTGCTAATCAAACAGGGGCGTGAACGAGAGAGGGAGAGAGAAAATGTAAGAGAAAGACAGAGAGAGAGAGAGAAAATAGAATGAGGGAGGGAGAGAGAGAAAATAGAGAGAAAGAGAGGGGATGCGAGAAAACACATGACAGAAGGAAATTGATGAAAAGGAGAGCTGACAAGGAAGGTCCAAGACTATATAATATCTCAGAGTTTGACCACCAGTAGAAGCTGGTGAATGTCTATCTCAATTACAATCTTTGTTTACATCCAAAATGGCACCCTATTCCTTTATTGTGGACTACTTTTGACCAGGACCCATAGGGCCCTGGTCGAAAGTAGTGCACAGTACTATGTAGGAAGTAGGTTGCTGTTTGGGAGGCAGTAATAGTCTGCTGTGTAATGGGAGCCAGAGTGTGTATGTTTCCTAGTGCTGAGACAGCACAGGACAGGGTCCAGGATCAGACTGCAGCTATCGCCATCTGGATCACATCTACTGCAGAGAGCGAGAGAGGGCGAAAGAGAGGGGGGAGAGAGGGTGGGGAGAGAGAAAGAGAGAGGGGGAGATATGGGGGAGGGGGGAGATCGAGGGACAGAGAGAATGAGAAGGGGGAGATGTGGATGGAGAGGGTGGAAGAGAGTAAAGAGAGGGCTGGAGAGTAAAAAAAGTGAGAATATCATACTCTATGAACAGGGGAAGGAGGCAGATAAAAAATATATATATATTATTGTCACATAAACCAGATAGGTGCTGTGAAATGTGTTGTTTTACAGGTTCAGCCATAGTAGTAAGGTTTCCCTGGAGAAAGTTAGGGTTAAGTGCTTTGCTCAAGGGTACATCAACAGATTCTTTACCTTGTCGGCTTGGGTGTTCAAACCAGCAACCTTTTGGTTACTGGCCCAACACTCTAACCGCTACGTTACCTGCCGAGAGAGGGAGGAGATAGAGAAGCAGAGATGAGGGAGAGGAATGGCAGGAACTGCAGTATACTGAACAAAAATATAAACATAACAAGCAACCATTTCAACAATTTTACTGAGTTCCAGTTCATATAAGGAAATCTGTCAATTTAAATAAATTAATTTTGCCGTAATCTATGAATTTCACAAGACTGGGCAGGAGCGCAGCCATGGGTGGGCCTCGGAGAGCCCACCGCCTAGGGAGCCAGGCCCACCCACTGGGGAACCAGAACCAGCCAATCAGAATTCGTTTTTCCCCCACACAAGGGCTTTATTACAGACATAAATACTCCTCAGTTTTATTAGCTGTCTGGGTGGCTGGTCTCAGACGATCCCGCAGGTGAAACGGCCGGATGTGGAGGTCCTGGGCCGGCATGGTTACACGTGGTCTGCGGATGTGAGGCCGGTTGGACGTACTGACAAATTACATTGGAAGTGACTTATGGTAGAGAAATGAACATTAAATTATTTGGCAACAGCTCTGGTGCACATTCCTGCAGTCAGCATGTCAATTGCACTCTCTCACAAAACATGAGACATCTGTGGCATTGTGTTGTGTGACAAAACTGCACATTTTAGAGTGAACTTTTAGTGTCCCTAGCACAAGGTGCATCTGTGTAATGATCATGCTCGTCACACACCAGTCAGGTGGATGGATTATCATGGCAAAGGATAAATGCTCACTAACAGGGATGTAAACAAATTTGTGCATATTGTTTTAGAGAAATAAGCTTTATGTGTTTATGGAAAATGTCTGGGATCTTTTATTTCAGCTCATGAAACACACTTTACATGTTGCTTTTATATTTTTGTTCAATATACAGTTGAAGTCGGAAGTTCACATACACTTAGGTTGGAATCATTAAAACTCATTTTTCCACCACTCCACAAATTTCTTGTTAACAAACATAGTTTTGGCA
The DNA here is from genome assembly GCF_901001165.1 of Salmo trutta. Classification (NCBI taxonomy): domain Eukaryota; kingdom Metazoa; phylum Chordata; class Actinopteri; order Salmoniformes; family Salmonidae; genus Salmo; species Salmo trutta. The sequence goes on from NC_042969.1 coordinate 46,813,541, forward strand.
AGTCGGTTAGGACATCTACTTTGTGCATGACACAAGTCAATTTTCCAACAATTGTTTACAGACAGATTATTTCACTTATAGTTCACTGTATCACAATTCCAGTGGGTCAGAAGTTTACATACGCTAAGTTGACTGTGCCTTTATACAGCTTGGAAAATTCCAGAAAATGATGTCATGGCTTTAGAAGCTTCTTATAGGCTAATTGACATCATTTGAGTCAATTGGAGGTGCACCTGAGGATGTATTTCAAGGTCTACCTTCAAACTCAGTGCCTCTTTGCTTGACATCATGGGAAAATCAAAAGAAATCAGCCAATACCTCAGAAAATAAATTGTGCAGGTCTGGTGGAGGTCTGGTTCATCCTTGGGAACAATTTCCAAACACCTGAAGGTACCATGTTCATCTGTGCAAACAATAGTATGCAATTATAAACACCATGGGACCACGCAGCCATCATACCCCTCAGGAAGGAGACGCGTTCTTTGGTGCGAAAAGTGCAACTCAATCCCAGAACAACAGTAAAGGACCTTGTGAAGATGCTGGAGGAAACAGGTACAAAAGTATCTATATCCACAGCAAATCGAGTCCTATATCGACATAACCTGAAAGGCCGCTCAGCAAGGAAGAAGCCACTGCTCCAAAACCGGCATAAAAAAAGCCAGACTACGGTTTGCAACTGCACATGGGGACAAAGATCGTACTTTTTGGAGAAATGTCCTCTGGTCTGATGAAACAAAAATAGAGGTCTTTGGCCATAATGACCATCGTTATGTTTGGAAGAAAAAACGGGGATGCTTGCAAGCCGAAGAACACCATCCCAACAGTGAATCACGGGGGTGGCAGAATCATGTTGTGGGGGTGCTTTGCTGCAGGAGGGACTGGTGAACTTCACAAATTAGATGGCATCATGAGGTAGGAAAATTATGTGGATATATTGAAGCAACATCTCAAGACATCAGTCAGGAAGTTAAAGCTTGGTCGCAAATGGATCTTCCAAATGGACAATGACCCCAAGCATACTTCCAAAGTTGTGGCAAAATGGCTTAAGGACAACAAAGTCAAGGTATTGGAGTGGCCATCACAAGGCCCTGACCTCAATCCTACAGAACATTTGTGGGCAGAACTGAAAAAGCGTGTGTGAGCAAGGAGGCCTTAAAACCTGACTCAGTTATACCAGCTCTGTCAGGAGGAATGGGCCAAAATTCACCCAACGTATTGTGGGAAGCTTGTGGAAGGCCACCTGAAACATTTGACCCAAGTTAAACAATTTAAAGGCAATGCTACCAAATACTAATTGGCTGTATGTAAACTTCTGACCCACTGGGAATGTGATGAAAGCCGAAAAAAATGGGGGAAAAAGCTGAAATAAATCATTCTCTCTACTATTATTCTGACATTTCACATTCTTAAAATAAAGTGGTGATCCTAACTGACCTAAAACAGGGAATCTTTACTAGGATTAATGTCAGGAATTGTGAAAAACTGAGTTTAAATATATTTGGCTAAGGTGTATGTAAACTTCCCACTTCACCTGTAGCTGCATATTTTCTCTTGACACAAGGGTCAGTGACAGACAGACCAGGGTACATGGAGTGTAACGATTGGCGTCGGGTGATGAGGAAGCGGACCAAAACGCAGCTGGGAGCGAATACATGTTTATTCAACACACTAGAATTAAACATGTACACAAAATCAAGAAAAACCTGCCCATACGTTACGTGCTCAAATAACGAGACAACAACCCACAAACATCGTGGGGGGAAAGGAACTTAAATGTGATTCCCAATCAGACATAACTAGCGACAGCTGTCTGATTGGAAATCACCCCCAGCCCAACATAGAAATAAAACACAAAGAAAGGCTATAACAAAACATAGAAAATAAACCATAGAAATACCACACCCTGACCAAAATAGCAGAGTTCCCCTGGTCAGGGCGTGACATGGAGAGTCAGAGAACAGCCTAATGTCTGGACCTCTGGGGGTAGATCAGCTTTAATATTGCAGATAGATTGTCGCTTCTATCAATGTTAATTGTCTGCATCATTTTCAATCCCCCATATATATTGTTTTGTAAATATATACAGTACCAGTCAAAAGTTTTGTCACACCTACTCATTCAAGGGTTTTTCTTTATTTTTACTATTTTCTACATTGTACATGATTCCAACACATATGGAATCATGTAGTAACCAAAAAAAGTGTTAAACATTAAATATATTTTATATTCTTCAAAGTAGAAAAACAAATGATAGTGTGACTAAGTGCAAGCCAGATGGAATGGCGTATCGCTGCAGAATTCTGTGGTAGCCATGCAGGTTAAGTGTGTCTTGAATTCTAAATAAATCACAGACAGTGTCACCAGCAAAGCAGAATACCAAGAGTGTGCAAAGCTGTCATCAAGGCAAAGGGTGGCTACTTTCAAGATTCTCAAATATACTTTTTTGGTTACTACATTATTTCATAGTTTTGATGTCTTCCCTATTATTCTAACATGTAGAAAATAAGAAACTAAAGAAAGACATTTGAATGAATAGCTGTGTCCAAACTTTTGACTGGTACTGTATATTAAGCGAGCCTACCCGAAGAGTCTCCATAAGAAGTGGGAGAAAAGCCAGCAAAGAAAGAGACCAATAGCAAAATTCAAAAAGCCCCAGTGCCAGAAAAAAACTATTAATCTAAATAGCATCTGAAGGTAGACACTTATGCACGGTTGTGACCCACTTTCTCAACCCAAAATGTTTCCTTGGTGAGAGGACACCATGCCCCTCATTTTTTCATAGCGTGTTATACTGATCTTACAAACTTTCCTGGTACGCAAAATAAAGCTTCAAGATGAACCTTTTACCCTTTAGTCTCATGTACTTTGACCCCTCTGCCTGACTGGCTGTCAGCTCTGGACCCATTGATGAGGAGTCTGGAAAAAAAAGCCTAATCATCGTCCTCTTCCTCAGATTCACCTTCCTCCTCCTCATCTCCATCTCCCATACTGACCACCTGCCCTTTCTCTCTAGTCAGGGCCTCCCCCCTAACAACAGGCAAAGGTTCCTTAGTACCTTTGACCACACCAGCTTCTCCCCTCCCACCTCCTTTCTTCTCCCCTTTTTGCCTCTTCCACTTGACACCCTCCTCCACCGCCCCTAGTCGCTTCCCCTTCCCCACTATACTCTCCTCATCCACTAGCATAACCTGACTAGGCCCTGCCTCATCTACACCAGCATCCATGACATGACTAGGCCCAGCCTCAGCTACACCAGCATCCATGACATGACTAGGCCCTGCCTCATCTACACCAGCATCCATGACATGACTAGACCCAGCCTCAGCTACACCACCATCTATAACATGACTAGACCCAGCCTCAGCTACACCACCATCTATAACATGACTAGACCCAGCCTCAGCTACACCACCATCTATAACATGACTAGACCCAGCCTCAGCTACACCACCATCTATAACATGACTAGACCCAGCCTCAGCTACACCACCATCTATAACATGACTAGACCCAGCCTCAGCTACACCACCATCTCTAGCATGACTAGAACCAACCTCATCTAGCATGACTAGGCCCAGCCTCTGCTACCTGCGTCTCATGGCCCCCTGCACGTTGACCTTGATTTCCCCCACTGGCGCTTGTACCCTCACCTTGTCTATGACCTTTATATGGGCACGCAAAGCTCTTATGCCCCAAATCCCCACACTCAAGCACCGTAGACTATCTGTGCTGGCAAACCCCACATAGAGCCTGTCCCCATGCCTCACCTTAAAATGCACATTTAACTGTTGCTCATTGTTATTCATAAACATGAACACTTGCCTCCGGAACGAAACAACATGCTTAACGGCATCTGCCTGAAATCCTGCCGACAGTACATGTAACTGCTCGCAAACTTACCAAACCGACTCAGCTCTTTCCGGATTTGATCATCTGTAATAAACAGAGGCAGATTCGAAACTACCACCCTAGTCGAAGGAGTCGAAAGAGGAGATATCGGCACCAACACATCCCTTACAAATATTCCAGTAGCGATGAGCCTACCCACCAAATTCACTCTTTTCATGAACACAACCACAGCTTTGTTAATTCTGGATGCGGAACGTATAAATTCAGCTCCTACCTGTTCACCGACCGCGAGCAGAACCTCCTCCACCTTAACTCCATTCTCAGGAACACACCTGAATCCATGCCGTAATGACAGCATCTCCTTCGCCCAAGGCTGCCAAGCCATCGTGCACACCACACCGTTCACACCACACCGTTCACACCACACCGTTCACACCACACCGTTCACACCACACCGTTCACACCACACCGTTCCTCTCTAACTTTGAAAAAAAACAGTGGGTACCGCTAAACTAACTGTGTTAAGTCTCCACCATAGAAAATAAAAATTGAAAGAAAGTAAGGACA
>NC_042969.1:46818056-46843056 GCF_901001165.1 Salmo trutta
AGAGAGAGAGAGAGAGAAGAAAGCGGAGAGAAAAGAGAGGGGAGAGGGGACTTTATGGTTGCCTGGTTACCCAAACTCCTTGCTCCAGCCAAATGCTACATCACACCCACGGACGACATCTCCCCTACAATGTCTAGAATGGAAATGCGTTCTACACCATCTGATTCGGCCCAGAAAACAATCAGTTGAGCAAGAGCCAAAACACACGTGGGTAAAGCGACATTTAGAAAATTCGTCATTAACTTTGATATGTCATTAACTTTGATACTTAGGTCCAACCGCTGATGACTTTGTTTTGTACAACACCCCTCATTTTGAGTCGTCAGGCAAACTTTATGGCTCACACCCCTGCCAAAATGAGCCTGACATTTTTCAATTTCTTCAATGTCATCATGCATTCAGCACTCAGGGAACAAAGGATTTCTGGGAATATGGAAGCCTGTCCCAGAGACGGGGATTGGCCCTACAATGACCAGGCAGAGGGATGGTCGGATAGACGGAAGGACGGGGACATTGAAATACAGATACAGCCAGGATTGTTGTCACCATTCAACATGGGTAACTATTAAATATCTGTACACCCCTGTTCCTCAGCACCGCCTTGCCACCCTGAGTATAACCGCCTTGCCACCCTGAGTATAACCGCCTTGCCACCCTGAGTATAACCGCCTTGCCACCCTGAGTATAACCGCCTTGCCACCCTGAGTATAACCGCCTTGCCACCCTGAGTATAACCGCCTTGCCCCCCTGAGTATAACCGCCTTGCCACCCTGAGTAAACCGCCTTGCCACCCTGAGTATAACCGCCTTGCCACCCTGAGTATAACCGCCTTGCCACCCTGAGTATAACCGCCTTGCCACCCTGAGTATAACCGCCTTGCCACCCTGAGTATAACCGCCTTGCCACCCTGAGTATAACCGCCTTGCCACCCTGAGTATAACCGCCTTGCCACCCTGAGTATAACCGCCTTGCCACCCTGAGTATAACCGCCTTGCCACCCTGAGTATAACCGCCTTGCCACCCTGAGTATAACCGCCTTGCCACCCTGAGTATAAACCGCCTTGCCACCCTGAGTATAACCGCCTTGCCACCCTGAGTATAACCGCCTTGCCACCCTGAGTATAACCGCCTTGCCACCCTGAGTATAACCGCCTTGCCACCCTGAGTATAACCGCCTTGCCACCCTGAGTATAACCGCCTTGCCACCCTGAGTATAACCGCCTTGCCACCCTGAGTATAACCTCACCCGTCAGTCTCAGACTCACCACTGATTTAGTTCACAATCATGAACCAAGCAGTCACAACTCATTACCGCCTTAATAAACCTTGGGGTGAAGCTTTTCATCGGTACAGATCTTGGATCAGCTTCCCCTCCCCAATCTTAACCTTAACCATTAGTAGGGAAAATGCTAAACTGACCCAAGAGCAGCATATAGGGACAACTTCCCCCTACTGCTCCTAATAATGGATCCAAATGGTATTGCACAATCAGTATTGCGGTCACTCACAGACAGAAACATAAGAATATTGGCCAGTCCAGTACAGTATCTGAAATGTGTTAATTTGCTCATTCATTCACCCATTGACTTAGACAAACACTCACATCATGTTATCAGCAGCCTATTAGATGAAACATGAGCAAAGAGACACATTTTTCCCACAGAAACTATATTGCCCTGGACTGACCCCCAGCCACCCCCCACCACCCTTCTCTCCCTGTACATCCCCGGCAGCCCCCTGCCTCTGTTTCCTCCCCTCTCCCTCTCAGCTGAGAGGGAATAACACACAGCTCTGTTCACATCATGCCTTGCTCCTGGATAATACATTACCCTCCGCGCACGCACACACACACACCAAGTCACACGCACACACTTACACAGAGAGAGGACACATTCTCCCCTCGCTGTATGTTAATACCACATGGCAAACACTCGTATCCAAAACCAGAAGGAGCCCAAACAGATTCCCTCTAGCCCTCTTACACCCGCCCCCCCCAACAAAGGAAGAAGGGAGGCTGCAGCCTACAGCTCCGCAGTCTGATGTTAGTTACCATAACAACGATGGTGAGGGCTCTACTTCCCCCGGTGGCGGCGTGGCCCTCGCCGGGAGGCAGGGCGTCCAAGGATAGCTGGTCCTGGCGGGAGCACATGTGGGCACAGTTGGCCCGGCCCACGGAACGTAGGGCCTGGAGGAGCACCAAGCTGGCCGAGCAGCCCATACCCAGGTACCCAACCACGTCACTCCCAGACAGAGCCCTCTGCCCTGGGTTCACCACCCAGCCCTGGCCCCCTGGACCTTGGAAACCCCAGCTACAGCCTAGTCCTGGTTAGGTTAGCCCAGGTTAGTCCCTAAAGCTCCGGTGCTCTAGCTCTGCCTGCCTACGTCGTACTGCAGTCCCACTGCTCTCCTCTGGCTCAGTACTGCTAAGTGCTGAGCTCTGGGACCCTCCAGCTGCAGCAGACAGAGGCTGCCTTGTCGCTCCACTCTCCGCACTGATCTGATCTGCCTACACTGTAGCTGAACACAGCTGGCTCCTCCAATCGAAGCAAGACATGGTCGTCAGCTGACCAGAACTGACAGCCAAAAACACACACAGGCACGCACTCTAGCACCCAGTCTCGCCCGCTCCCTCGAGATCTCGTGCACGCTCTCTCTCTCTCTCGTCCACACATACTGTTCACACAAATATTCCGCCGTGATTTACAGGGACATGGTAAAAAGACAGGAAGTCAATCCAAGCTGGAGTGAGCTCTGGGAATTGCACTAAGCAAAGGAGTGAGTGTGTGTGTGTGTGTGTGTGTGTGTGTGTGTGTGTGTGTGTGTGTGTGTGTGTGTGTGTGTGTGTGTCTGTGCATGCGTGTCTAAACCACCAGCTGTGTTACACCAGCCGTAACAGTGTCATTCAACTATTCAGACCAGCCACCTACTCCACACACTATGTCTCGCTCCATATTCCCTCTCTCCCACTTAAGAATTTGAAATCTAGCTCATACTGTACACTCACTTAGCGGTACCTAAAGTGCTGCAGTCTGCACCGAAAAGCTAAATAGCACAGAGAAAGAAAGGGGAGAGTGAGGGGAGATAAATATAAATCGAGAGACAGAAAGAAAGTGAGGAGGGAAAACGAAGAGAGCGAGACTAGAGTAAGGGAGAAAGAGAGAGAGGACAGAGTAAGGGAGAAAGAGAGAGAGGACAGAGTAAGGGAGAAAGAGAGAGAGGACAGAGTAAGGGAGAAAGAGAGAGAGGACAGAGTAAGGGAAAAAGAGAGAGAGGACAGAGTAAGGGAGAAAGAGAGAGAGGACAGAGTAAGGGAGAAAGAGAGAGAGGACAGAGTAAGGGAGAAAGAGAGAGAGGACAGAGTAAGGGAGAAAGAGAGAGAGGACAGAGTAAGGGAGAAAGAGAGAGAGGACAGAGTAAGGGAGAAAGAGAGAGAGGACAGAGTAAGGGAAAAAGAGAGAGAGGACAGAGTAAGGGAAAGAGAGAGAGGACAGAGTAAGGGAAAAAAGAGAGAGAGGACAGAGTAAGGGAGAAAGAGAGAGAGGACAGAGTAAGGGAAAAGAGAGAGAGGACAGAGTAAGGGAGAAAGAGAGAGAGGACAGAGTAAGGGAAAAGAGAGAGAGGACAGAGTAAGGGAGAAAGAGAGAGAGGACAGAGTAAGGGAGAAAGAGAGAGAGGACAGAGTAAGGGAGAAAGAGAGAGAGGACAGAGTAAGGGAGAAAGAGAGAGAGGACAGAGTAAGGGAGGAAAGAGAGAGAGGACAGAGTAAGGGAGAAAGAGAGAGAGGACAGAGTAAGGGAGAAAGAGAGAGAGGACAGAGTAAGGGAGAAAGAGAGAGAGGACAGAGTAAGGGAGAAAGAGAGAGAGGACAGAGTAAGGGAGAAAGAGAGAGAGGACAGAGTAAGGGAAAAGAGAGAGAGGACAGAGTAAGGAGAAAGAGAGAGAGGACAGAGTAACGGAGAAAGAGGAAGGAGATGAGGACAGAGTAAGGGAGAAAGAGAGAGAGGACAGAGTAAGGGTAAAAGAGAGAGAGGACAGAGTAAGGGAAAAAGAGAGAGAGGACAGAGTAAGGAGAAAAGAAGAGAGAGGGACAGAGTAAGGGAGAAAGAGAGAGGACAGAGTAAGGAAAAAGAGAGAGAGGACAGAGTAAGGGAGAAAGAGAGAGAGGACAGAGTAAGGGAAAAAGAGAGAGAGGACAGAGTAAGGGAAAAAGAGAGAGAGGACAGAGTAAGGGAAAAAGATAGAGAGGACAGAGTAAGGGAGAAAGAGAGAGAGGACAGAGTAAGGGAAAAAGAGAGAGAGGACAGAGTAAGGGAGAAAGAGAGAGAGGACAGAGTAAGGGAGAAAGAGAGAGAGGACAGAGTAAGGGAAAAAGAGAGAGAGGACAGAGTAAGGGAAAAAAGAGAGAGAGGACAGAGTAAGGGAGAAAGAGAGAGAGGACAGAGTAAGGGAGAAAGAGAGAGAGGACAGAGTAAGGGAGAAAGAGAGAGGACAGAGTAAGGGAAAAAGAGAGAGAGGACAGAGTAAGGGAAAAAGAGAGAGAGGACAGAGTAAGGGAAAAAGAGAGAGGACAGAGTAAGGGAAAAAGAGAGAGAGGACAGAGTAAGGGAAAAGAGAGAGAGGACAGAGTAAGGGAGAAAGAGGACAGAGTAAGGGAGAAAGAGGACAGAGTAAGGGAGAAAGAGAGAGAGGACAGAGTAAGGGAGAAAGAGGACAGAGTAAGGGAGAGAGAGGACAGAGTAAGGGAGAAAGAGGACAGAGTAAGGGAGAAAGAGGACATAGTAAGGGAGAAAGAGAGAGAGGACAGAGTAAGGGAGAGAGAGGACAGAGTAAGGGAGAAAGAGGACAGAGTAAGGGAGAAAGAGGACAGAGTAAGGGAGAAAGAGAGAGAGGACAGAGTAAGGGAGAAAGAGGACAGAGTAAGGGAGAAAGAGGACAGAGTAAGGGAGAAAGAGGACAGAGTAAGGGAGAAAGAGGACAGAGTAAGGGAGAAAGAGAGAGAGAGGACAGAGTAAGGGAGAAAGAGGACAGAGTAAGGGAGAAAGAGAGAGAGGACAGAGTAAGGGAAAAAGAGGACAGAGTAAGGGAGAAAGCGGACAGAGTAAGGGAGAAAGCGGACAGAGTAAGGGAAAAAGAGAGAGAGGACAGAGTAAGGGAGAAAGAGAGAGAGGACAGAGTAAGGGAGAAAGAGAGAGAGGACAGAGTAAGGGAAAAAGAGAGAGAGGACAGAGTAAGGGAAAAAGAGAGAGAGGACAGAGTAAGGGAAAAAGAGAGAGAGGACAGAGTAAGGGAGAAAGAGAGAGAGGACAGAGTAAGGGAAAAAAGAGAGAGAGGACAGAGTAAGGGAGAAAGAGAGAGAGGACAGAGTAAGGGAGAAAGAGAGAGAGGACAGAGTAAGGGGAAAAAGAGAGAGAGGACAGAGTAAGGGAGAAAGAGAGAGAGGACAGAGTAAGGGAGAAAGAGAGAGAGGACAGAGTAAGGGAGAAAGAGAGAGAGGACAGAGTAAGGGAAAAAGAGAGAGAGGACAGAGTAAGGGAAAAAGAGAGAGAGGACAGAGTAAGGGAAAAAGAGAGAGAGGACAGAGTAAGGGAAAAAGAGAGAGAGGACAGAGTAAGGGAGAAAGAGGACAGAGTAAGGGAGAAAGAGGACAGAGTAAGGGAGAAAGAGAGAGAGGACAGAGTAAGGGAGAAAGAGGACAGAGTAAGGGAGAGAGAGGACAGAGTAAGGGAGAAAGAGGACAGAGTAAGGGAGAAAGAGGACATAGTAAGGGAGAAAGAGAGAGAGGACAGAGTAAGGGAGAGAGAGGACAGAGTAAGGGAGAAAGAGAGAGAGGACAGAGTAAGGGAGAAAGAGAGAGGACAGAGTAAGGGAAAAAGAGAGAGAGGACAGAGTAAGGGAGAAAGAGAGAGAGGACAGAGTAAGGGAAAAAGAGAGAGAGGACAGAGTAAGGGAAAAAGAGAGAGAGGACAGAGTAAGGGAAAAAGAGAGAGAGGACAGAGTAGGGAAAAAGAGGAGAGAGGACAGAGTAAGGGAGAAAGAGAGAGAGGACAGAGTAAAGGGAAAAAGAGAGAGAGGACAGAGTAAGGGAGAAAGAGAGAGAGGACAGAGTAAGGGAGAAAGAGAGAGAGGACAGAGTAAGGGAAAAAGAGAGAGAGGACAGAGTAAGGGAAAAAGAGAGAGAGGACAGAGTAAGGGAGAAAGAGAGAGAGGACAGAGTAAGGGAGAAAGAGAGAGAGGACAGAGTAAGGGAGAAAGAGAGAGGACAGAGTAAGGGAAAAAGAGAGAGAGGACAGAGTAAGGGAAAAAGAGAGAGAGGACAGAGTAAGGGAAAAAGAGAGAGGACAGAGTAAGGGAAAAAGAGAGAGAGGACAGAGTAAGGGAAAAAGAGAGAGAGGACAGAGTAAGGGAGAAAGAGGACAGAGTAAGGGAGAAAGAGGACAGAGTAAGGGAGAAAGAGAGAGAGGACAGAGTAAGGGAGAAAGAGGACAGAGTAAGGGAGAGAGAGGACAGAGTAAGGGAGAAAGAGGACAGAGTAAGGGAGAAAGAGGACAGAGTAAGGGAGAAAGAGAGAGAGGACAGAGTAAGGGAGAAAGAGGACAGAGTAAGGGAGAAAGAGAGAGAGAGGACAGAGTAAGGGAGAAAGAGGACAGAGTAAGGGAGAAAGAGAGAGAGGACAGAGTAAGGGAAAAAGAGGACAGAGTAAGGGAGAAAGCGGACAGAGTAAGGGAAAAAGAGAGAGAGGACAGAGTAAGGGAGAAAGAGGACAGAGTAAGGGAGAGAGAGGACAGAGTAAGGGAGAAAGAGGACAGAGTAAGGGAGAAAGAGAGAGAGGACAGAGTAAGGGAGAAAGAGGACAGAGTAAGGGAGAAAGAGGACAGAGTAAGGGAGAGAGAGGACAGAGTAAGGGAGAAAGAGGACAGAGTAAGGGAGAAAGAGGACAGAGTAAGGGAGAAAGAGGACAGAGTAAGGGAGAAAGAGAGAGAAAGAGGGTGTGAGTAGGGCTGTTGCGGTAACTGTATTACCACCACACCGGCAGTCATGAATCATGATGGCAATGAAATACAAACTGGACATGCAATGGTAGTACCCAACTCACTAACAACCACCAGGTCCTAAAGGCCTGGGACTCAGGGCTCTATTGTTCCTCTAACCACTCTGACATTAACGCAAATCCCTTCGAAAATCACATCAAAACAGTATCGTGCTTTAAAAACTCACTGTGATTGATCCATTTGAAGAAAGAGGTTTAACAACAGGTTGAAACTAAGTGGAAAATAGGGTAGTTGTGGATGTTGTTTCAAAGCCTAAAACAACGAAATGGACAGTGCTTTCCAAGGTGATGATTCATTCAAAAAGCCCATACGCATATTAAGAGCTTACTCTCACCCAATGGATTAAATAAAACAATTTCCTCATCAATCTACACAAAATATCCCACAATGACAAAGCGAAAACTGGTTTTTAGAAACTTTTGCACATTTATGAAAAGTAAAAAACATATACCGTATTTAAATAAGTGTCACGTTCCTCGTATTCTCCCTCATCGGAAGATATCTCGAAATCACTGTCAGACCAATACGCAGCGGGTTGCGTGCTCCACATCATTTTATTTAAATATGATGTACACGAAAAAACAATAAACACGACAGATGGTGACAGTTTCACAGGAGAAACGAAACACAGTGCAAACTACAATTCCCCACGAACAGCGTGGGGGAAAATGAACTTAAATGAGATCCCAATCAGAGACAACTAGCGACAGCTGTCTCTGATTGGGAAGACAGAAACCAACATAGAAATACTCCCCAATAGAGCCAACACAAGGCTCCAACGCAAAACAGAACACAAACACAGGAAAACCACCCAACATAAACCACCCTGACCCAAAACACCTGAGTTCACCCGGTCAGGGCGTGACAGTACCCCCCCCTCAACGGTGCGTACTCCCGGCGCACCAAACTTAAGTCTATTAGGGGGGGGGAATCCGGGTGGGCGCCTCACCCTCGGTGGAGGCTCTGGCCCCGGGCGTGTTCTCCCCCCCGCCTCCCCCTTAGCCCTACCCCTCTGGCCCGGACTGGACCACTGTGGAGAGGCATGCCCAGGCTCTGGAGCGGAGCTGTCGCCCGGAACAGGATTGGGCACCGGTGGACCGGACCCGGGCCGTGCCGGACTGGGAACACGCACCACTGGTTTGGTGCGGGCAGCAGGGACGGGCCAGACAGGACTGGGGACACGCACCACTGACTTGGTGCGGGGAGCAGGAACGGGCCGGACAGGACTGGGGACACGCACCACTAACCTGGTGCGGGGAGCAGGGACGGGCCGGACAGGACTGGGGACACGCACCATTAACCTGGTGTGGGGAGCAGGGACGGGCCGGACAGGACTGGGGACACGCACCACTAACCTGGTGCGGGGAGCAGGGACGGGCCGGACAGGACTGGGGACACGCACCACTAACCTGGTGCGGGGAGCAGGGACGGGCCGGACAGGACTGGGGACACGCACCACTGACTTGGTGCGGGGAGCAGGGACGGGCCGGACAGGACTGGGGACACGCACCACTAACCTGGTGCGGGGAGCAGGGACGGGCCGGACAGGACTGGGGACACGCACCGTGGGCTTGGTGCGGGGAGCAGGGACGGGCCAGACAGGACTGTGAACACGTATAGGTGACCTGTAGTGTGGAGCTGGTTTAGCCACTCGTCCCGGCTGGATTCCCATCTTAGCACGGCATGTGCTGGGTCTGTCCACCGGACGCACTGGGCTGTGCGGGCGCACTGGCGACACAGCGCGCAACTCCGCATACCAGGGCTCCTCCTCCAGATCTTCCCTCTGCAGGTCCTCATTCAACTGCCTCATCCTAGTCTCTTCCTCCGCCGTCATCCCCCACGAGAGCAGTGGTCTGGGCTCTTCCTCTGCCCTACCGGACCACCCCATTAGCCCCCCCAAAAAATTTTCTTGGGGCTGTTTTCCGGGCTTCCTCGACCGCCGCCTGCGACTCCGTCTACCGGCTGGCTTTTCCTCCTCGACCTGGGAGTCCGTCCGCCAGGGTCCTTTCCCCGACATGATCTCCTCCCAGGTCCAGAACTCCTTTCCCTCGCGAGCCCATCTCTCGCGCTCCTTTTCCTCCCGCTGCTTGGTCCTGATTCGGTGGGGAATTCTGTCACGTTCCTCGTATTCTCCCTCATCGGAAGATATCTCGAAATCACTGTCAGACCAATACGCAGCGGGTTGCGTGCTCCACATCATTTTATTTAAATATGATGTACACGAAAAAACAATAAACACGACAGATGGTGACAGTTTCACAGGAGAAACGAAACACAGTGCAAACTACAATTCCCCACGAACAGCGTGGGGGAAAATGAACTTAAATGAGATCCCAATCAGAGACAACTAGCGACAGCTGTCTCTGATTGGGAAGACAGAAACCAACATAGAAATACTCCCCAATAGAGCCAACACAAGGCTCCAACGCAAAACAGAACACAAACACAGGAAAACCACCCAACATAAACCACCCTGACCCAAAACACCTGAGTTCACCCGGTCAGGGCGTGACAATAAGTATTCAGACCTTTGATATGAGACTCAAAATTGAGCTCAGGTGCATCCTGTTTCCATTGATCATCCTAGAGATGTTTCTACAACTAGATTGGTGTCCACCTGTGGTAAATTCAATTGATTGGACATGATTTGGAAAGGCATACACCCGTCTATATAAGGTCCCACAATTGTGGGTAGAGCTCCGAGACAGAATTGTGTCGAGGCACAGATCTGGGGAAGGGTACCAAAAAATTGCTGCAGCATTGAAGGTCCCCAAAAACACTGTGGCCTCCATCATTCTTAAATGAAAGAAGTTTGGAACCACCAAGACTCTTCCTAGAGCTGCCCGGCCAAACTGAGCAATCGGGGGAGAAGGGCCTTGGTCAGGGAGGTGACCAAGAACCTGATGGTCACTCTGACAGAGCTCCAGAGTTCCTCTGTGGAGATGGGAGAACCTTCCGGAAGGACAACCATCTCTGCAGCACTCCATCAATCAGGCCTTTATGGTAGTGGCCAGACGGAAGCCACTCCTCAGTAAAAGGCACATGACAGCCCACTTGGAGTTTGCCAAAAGGCACCTAAAGGACTCTTAGACCATGAGAAACAAGATTATCTGGTCTGATGAAACCAAGGTTGAACTCTTTGCCCTGAATACCAAGCGTCACCTCTGGAGAAAACCAGGCACCGCTCAACACCTGGCCAAAACCATCCCTACGGTGAAGCATGGTGGCAGCATCATGCTGTGAGGATATTTTTCAGCGGCAGGGCCTGGAAGAGTAGTCAGGGTCGAGGGACCTCAGACAGAGAGATCCTTGATGAGAACCTGCTCCAGACCTGAAAATATCTGTGCAGCGACGCTCCCCATCCAACCTGACAGAGCTTGAGAGGATCTGCACAGAAGAATGGGAGAAACTCCCCAAATACAGGTGTGCCAAGCTTGTAGCGTCATAGACAAGACTCGAGGCTGTAATCGCTGGCAAAGGTGCTTCAACAGAGTACTGAGTAAAGGGTGATATTAGATTTTTTTTATTTGTAATACATTTGCAAGATAAAACAAATACCTTTTTTTACTTTGTCATTATTGGGTATTGTGTGTAGATTGATGAGGGAAAAAAATGATTTAATACATTTTGGTCAAGGGGTCTGGATACTTTCCGAATGCACTGTATTACTGGAAACTGGAAACTGTAATATCTTATGTTTCACCGAGTCGTGAATGATGACAAAGATAATATACAGTTGGCTGGGTTGTCTGTGCATTGGCAGGACAGAAGTCTGGTAAGACGAGGGGTGGGGGTGTGTGTCTATTTGTCAATATCAGCTGGTGCGCAATGTCTAATATTAAGGTAGTCTCGAGGTATTGCTCACCTGAGGTAGAGTACCTCATGATAAGCTGTAGACCACACTATCTACCAAGAGAGTTTTCATCTATATTTTTCATAGCCGTCTATTTACCACCACTAAGAACGCACTCAACAAGCTGTATAAGGGCATAAGCAAACAAGAACATGCTCATCCAGAAGCGGCGCTCACAGTGTCTGGGGATATTAATGAAGGCTAACTTAATCCATTTTACCTCATTTCTACCAGATGTTAGAGGGCCACGCCGCCACCGGGGGAAGTAGAGCCCTCACCATCGTTGTTACGGTAACTAACATCAGACTGCGGAGCTGTAGGCTGCAGCTTCCCTTTACGCCACACAGAGAGACGCGCACAAAGCTCTCCCTCGTCCTCAATTTGGCAAATCTGACCATAATTCTATCCTCCTGATTCCTGCTTACAAGCAAAAACTAAAGCAGGAATTACCAGTGACTCACTCAATATGGAAGTGGTCAGATGACGCAGATGCTACGCTACAGGACTGTTTTGCTAGCATAGACTGGAATATGTTCCGGGATTCATCCAGTGGCATTGAGGAGTATACCACCTCAGTCACCGGCTTCACGAATAAGTGTATCGACGAAGTCGCCTCCACAGTGACCGTACGTACATATCCAAACCAGAAGCCATGGATTACAGGCAACATCCACACCGAGCTAAAGGCTGAGCTGCTGCTTTCAAGGAGCGGGATACTAGTCCGGATGCTTATAAAAAAATCCCGCTATGCCCTCAGACGAACCATCAAACAGGCAAAATGTCAATACAGGACTAAGATTGAATCCTCCTACACCGGCTCTGACATTTGTCGGATGTAGCAGGGCTTGTAAACTATTACGGACTACAAAGGGAAACCCAGCCGCGAGCTGCCCAGTGAAGTAAGCCTACCAGACGGGCGAAATGCCTTTTATGCTCCCTTCAAGGCAAGCAACACTGAAGCATGCATAAGAGCACCAGCTATTCCAGACGACTGTGTGATCACGCTCTGCGTAGCCGATGTGAGCAAGACCTTTAAACAGTTCAACATTCACAAAGCCGCGGGGCCAGACGGATTACCAGGATGTGTACTCAGAGCATCCGCAGACCAATTGTCTTCACTGACATTTTCAACCTCTCCTTGACCGAGTCTGTAATACCTCCATGTTTCTTGTGCCCAAGAAAGCAAAGGTAACCTACCTAAATGACTACCGCCCTGTAGCCATCATCCTGGAATTCCTAGACCCACTCCAATTCGCATACCGCCCCAACAGATCCACAGATGATGCAATCTCAATCGCACTCCACACTGCCCTTTCCCACATGGACAAAAGGAACACCTATGTGAGAATGGTGTTCATTGACTACAGCTCAGCATTCAACACCATAGTGCCCACAGAGCTCATCACTAAGCTAAGAACCCTGGGAATAAACACCTTCCTCTGCAACTGGATCCTGGACTTCCTGACGGGCTGCACCCAGGTGGTAAGGGTAGGCAACAACTAATCTGCCACACTAATCTTCAACACGGAGGACCCTCAGGGGTGCGTGCTTAGTCCCCTCCTGTACTCCCTGATCACCCATGACTGCGTGATCAAGCACGACTCAAACATCATTATTAAGTTTGCTGACGACACAACGGTGGAGGCCTGTTCAACAATAAGACAGCCTATAGGGAGGAGGTCAAAGACCAGTCAGTGTGATGCCAGGACAACAAGCTCTCCCTCAACGTGAGCAAGACAAAGGAGATGATCGTGGACTACAGGAAAAAGGAGGGCCAAACATGCCCCCATTCACGTCAACGGGGCTGTAGTGGAGCAGGTCGAGAGTTTCAAGTTCCTTGGTGACCACATCACCAACAAACTATCATGCTCCAAACACACCAAGACAGTCGTGAAGAGGGTACGACAAAACCTATTCCCCCTCAGGAGACTGAAAAGATTTGACATGGGTCCCCAGATCCAAAATAAGTTCTACAGCTGCACCATCGAGAGCATCCTGACTGGTTGCATCACCACCTGGTATGGCAACTGCTCCTCATCTGACTGTAAGGCGCTACAGAGGGTAGTGCATACGGCCTAGTACATCACTGGGGCCAAGCTTCCTGCCATCCAGAACCTATATACTAGGCGGTGTCAGAGGAAAGCCTAAAAAATTGTCAAAGACTCAAGTCACCCAAGTCATAGACTGTTCTCTCTGCTACCGCACGGCAAGCGGTACCGGAGCGCCAAGTCTAGGTCCAAGAGGCTTCTAAACAGCTTCTACCCCCAAGCCATAAGACTGAATAATTAATCAAATGGCCACCTATTGTATTGACCCCCCCTTTTGTTTTTACACTGCTGCATCTCGCGGTACCCCCTGTATATAGCCTCATTGTTGTTATTTTATTGGAGTACTTTTTTTCTTTACTTTATTGGCATGGGAAACATGTGTTTTTGAAAACTTTGTTTTACACACAAATGTTACACACAAAACAATATAAATAATATACTCAACTAGAAAGAAAAATAAAAAAATAATTAGCTTTAAAGATACTGTACTTTAGGGCAATCTGTAGTACAGGGACAAAGCAAACAGCTCACCATTGTTCCTGTAAACAGTCAAGGGATAGAGGTGGAGAAGTGCAACGACCATCCACTGGACCAAAAATAAAGCTTACAATGCTTTAAAAGAAAAATACATATTTTAGTCTCTGACCGGGCAAGATGAACAAGGCATCCGCAGGTCACAATCAATAAGCACATCATCAACCTTAATGCCCCCCCCCAAAAAAAACCACAAAGAAATGCTCATCCAACCCTTATGTCACAGGGGAGTCAAATACAGACCGAAGATTATAGGGTCCCCTAGGAAACACTGACCAATACTTTTGTTCCTACCATGTCACAATCACTCCTCCCTGGCATTTTCATTTGTTGTCATCTCAAACAACACTGCATTCAAAGTGCTCACTATTATAATAATCATTCCGTTTCCGTGATTCCAACAGTTCACCCAAGTGTTTGATCTAAATCGCAAGTCAAATCGCTATTGCAACATTTGGTTAAAAATAAGGCCTATATTGTCTTGCCAATACCGTGCAGTCCTACACGGCAGAGTGGAAATCATCTCAAATGAGTGCAGGAAATGCAGTTGAATTAAACAGTATAAAACAATCAGAACGGAGAAGGAGCCATTGAAATCACTCAGAATGTATTGGTTGCCACCCTAGGATTACATACTACTCATAAAGCTCATTTAGAATTTGTATTATTCAAAAACATAAAATACCGTCAAATACCAACATTTAAATACAGTTCTATGATATTCTGGCCATATCGCCCAGCCCTAATTACAATGCCTTTCTTGAGAGGTAAATATAAACACTGTACACACACACTATAAATCAGGTCGCCTCTCTATCTCCTTCTGTTAGTGTGGTTTAGAAGCAGCATCAACCCAGTGTAATGTGAGCGTTTTAGCTTGATGAACACATTACAGGGATCATGTCAGATCCTCTGACAAAGTACCAGTACACACACACTGCTCATCCCTAATGCACAATGAGACTACATGCTTTATACTCCCGCTCTCTCTCGTTCTCTCGCTTTTCCTCTCCATCATTCTCTCGTACTCATTGTCTCATTAACTTGCTCTCTCTCTCGCTCTCTCCTAAATTACCCCCCCCCCTCTCTCATTGTCTCATTAACCCCTCCCATCATCTCCACCCTTGGACTCTCTCTGCTTTACATCATCAACAATGAGGAAAATATACCACTGCTGCTGAGTTAGTGTGTGTGTGTGTGTGTGTGTGTGTGCGTGCAACTTGTATGATTCCCAGTAGGGTTCCAACAGTCATCACGTTGAATAGAAACAAGCTCGTCTCCAACGTGAATTTAACGTGTTACAGCTGCCTGGCCCTGGTCCTGGTCCTGGCACTGGCCCTGGTCCTGGTCCTGGCCCTGGCCCTGGCTCCACAGCACAACCACAATAACCAAAGCACTCCCAGCCTAAGTGGATCATGTAGCCCAAATGGTGGCACAGACCGAATAGACTTTAGCAGTACTGTGTGTGTATGAGTAAGTGAGTGAGGGAGAGAGGGTTTGTGTGTGTGTGTGTGTGTGTGTGTGTGTGTGTGTGTGTGTGTGTGTGAGAGAGAGTTAGAGAGGGTGTGTGTGTGTGTTAAACCCTGATGTGATTAAGCTCCTTCCTATGAGCTGTCTCCCCTCCCTAGTCTCCAGTCTTCATGCTCTCTGGTTGCAGTGAATGGGAGGCCCTGCCTGGACTGCCGGCTGCAGTCTGCAGACTCAAGGCTCAATGGCACCCTATTCCCGATATAGTGCACTACTTTTGACAGAAGTAGTGCACTATGTAGTGAATATGGTGCCATTCGGAACGCAGCGTCAGTGTGTGTGAGTCATCGCACGATGGGTTGATGTGGCAAGGGGGGCTGGGGTTTGCATGGGGAAAACATTTGCTGTTGTCATGACGACCTCAACAGGATGCTGCCACTCAGAGCTGGGAATTCTCAGTGGCAAACTTCTGCTTTGGCCTCTGGGTCTCTGACAGGGCACTGCAGAGGCACAAAAAGGTCACGCTCGCTCCCTTTCTCCTGCTCTTTCTCCATCTCTGCTCTCTCTCTCCCTCTCTCTCTTTCTCTCGCTCTCTTTCTTTCTGTCTCTCCCTCTCTCAGCTTTAACCAGTCTCAGGATCAGGAAGTAACATTTCCCTGTCTTTCTGTCTCTCCCTCTCTCAGCTTTAACCAGTCTCAGGATCAGGAAGTAACATTTCCCTGTCTTTCTGTCTCTCCCTCTCTCAGCTTTAACCAGTCTCAGGATCAGGAAGTAACATTTCCCTGTCTTTCTGTCTCTCCCTCTCTCAGCTTTAACCAGTCTCAGGATCAGGAAATAACATTTCCCTGTCTTTCTGTCTCTCCCTCTCTCAGCTTTAACCAGTCTCAGGATCAGGAAATAACATTTCCCTGTCTTTCTGTCTCTCCCTCTCTCAGCTTTAACCAGTCTCAGGATCAGGAAATAACATTTCCCTGTCTTTCTGTCTCTCCCTCTCTCAGCTTTAACCAGTCTCAGGATCAGGAAGTAACATTTCACTCAGACCACAGACACGGGTGACAGGCTCGTGAGAGAGACTTGAGTAGGTTTACTTTGTAAAGTATGTGCTTAGATAATGAATGTCTTAAAAAACATAATATAGTGGAATACTGTAATAGTATTATTATAACAGTATTATTATTATTATTATTATTATGTTATATTTGTATTATAATATGCAATGTAGCAGGCACTTCTATCCATTTTACAGATGGGTGGCCCCAGCGGGAATCAAACCTGCAACCCTTGGCGTTGCAAGCACCATTCTTTACCGACTGAGCCACACAGAAGCTATTTGTGACACCTTTAACAGAGTGGAAGATAACAGCTTACGTTCCACAAGTTAAGTTTGAGGTTAAGTCTCAGTTTAACTTTGAGTTTGAGTTCAAGTTAGGTTTTACCTAAAGTCAAAGAAGGTTGAAACCTGTAACTTCTCAGCCTACTTAAAGACGGCTGCTGGCTGCTTTTTCTGCACCACAAATAGAACTATATATCTGTTGTGCACAGTGAGCTGTTGACAGGTTGTGGTGAGTGGGACACACACACACACACATAGGTCACACACACACACAGGTCACACACACACACACACACACACACACACACACACACACACACACACACACACACACACAAACGTCTGCTCTGCAGAGTCGATGTCATCAGTGGTATGTTGGACGGCAAGCTCTTCAAACCCACAGCCTTCCTTCCATCCCAACATGTATTCTGTAAAACCCCCATTACAGGACAGAGCACACCTCACCAGTGTTCTCTGAAATACAGGCCAGAATTAAACCAGAAGATAGCCTTGCTAGGTGGACAGACACCTCTCTCTCTGTAGAGGAAAGAAAATAGTGACAGAAAGTTGTATTTTTCTCCGGGAACTATATTCCCTCATATGTCAACAGTGAAATGTTGTAGAGAGGTTTGACGCCAACTTGGGGCCAGCCTGTAACAGTGATGACTAGGGTGTATAACAAACTATAGCCGCTCTGTTAGAAGAGGTCAGAAAGGGGAAGGTTGTTGTGATATGATGTCTACAGTACAGTCAGTACAGTACTCTGACATTGCCATCTAGTGCCGAGCCCACAATACAACATGCACAAACACAGATCAAGACTGTGTGTGGAGGTGATGGTCTGTGTATGTTTTTTAATGCACCCGTTTATATTCATCGTTTTTTGTGAGAGTAACGTGTGTGTGTGTGTGTGTGTGGTGAGATTCATAATAGCACTGATTGTGAATCAAAGTTTCTATTTCTGTTCACTCTACGGATCCTTTGCATGCGTGTGATAGATGTGTAAACCTGGTGTGTGTGCGAGCGCACGTGCACGTCAGATAAACCAGCTTCTCTGTAACGCCCTCCAGGTGGCGCCCTAACCCAGAGATGTACATCAGGGAACTGGCTGAGCGTTTGTTTACGGAAAGAAACTATTAGTGTTGAGTGGAGAATTAAGGTCCTGGGCGGGGGGGGGGGGTGAAAACAGAGGAGGTTAAAATCTCTCCCTCTCTCCCCAGCCCAGCCGTCCCAACCACAGATCACCATCATCAGAAGGAAAAGACAGGGGAGCAGACATGGTCAATACATAAGGCTGGAAGGTGGTGGTAGTGCAGTGACAAGGTGTTGTGCTGAGAAGCAGACAGGCAGGGATCCCAACCCTGTCTGTCTGTCTGCCTGCCTGTCTGTCCGCCTGCATGCCCCATGGTAAACATGAAGACATTAGCTTTGCTAGGGGTTACGTAAACCAAAAGTAGTGCACTATATAGGGACTAGGGTGCCATATGGGATGTAGCACTGGGGTTTACAACAGCAGCAGGCCAGAGAGCAAGACTAAACACTTTTATAAGGACATACAGTACTTGCACGGCAAGGCACTCATGGCACACACACACACACGCACGCACACACGCACGCACGCACACACGCACGCACACACGCACACACGCACACACACCCAGCTATCGGCGGAGCGGAGACACACAACCCTACTGTCAGAGATAAGGCAGGGTCTCATTACTTCCTCCACCCTCCCTTCCTCCTCACCCCCCTCCCTTCCTCCTCACCCGACCCTGCTGCAATCACACGACACAACACAGACAGATTACAAGGCCCTGTCTTCACTTCCTTGTACTAACGCCCTCTCTTTTCTCTACTTCTATCCCCCCATCTCCCTCATTCTCTCCAAGGATACAGCTCTCATATGAATCTCAGCTTCTCTCTCCCCCCCTCTCTCCCCCCTCTCTCTCTTTCTCAGTCCGACATCGAGTTAAATGTTTCTTTGGATCTAAACTTATGCCATGTTTCCCGCTAACCAGCTGGTAGCAGGAAGACAAAGCGGGCCAATGATGAGCATGCTGGGACACGGGGTAGGGAATGGAAAGGGACGTGGAGGTCCAAAATAGAGAATGGGGGGGGTTGGAACAGGGGTTCGGTCCAAACTCAGCCCCTCTTTCCTCTCTGCTCCTCTGACCTACTTTACAGTACCAGTGGGACCCAGACCCAAATATGAACCCTATTCCCTATATAGTGCACTAGTTTTGAACAGGGCCCATATGTACCCTATTCTCTATTTAGTGCACAACTTTTGACCTACTTTATAGGTAATAGAACGCCATTTGGGACGCAGACCAGCTCCCCAGTGCAGAGCAGAGCTCCTAACCCCTACCTGGGACAGACTTGCCTGTTACTCAGTGCAGCTAGGGGTCTGGAGACGAGCGCTGCTGCAGCTGTAAGCACCACCCTGACAACCTCCACACTGCTACAGGAATACCGACTGTTATATCAGCAGTATAACACACAAGAACCACAGTTCCAACTGGTCATAGAACCGCAGCAACTAGGCTGAAAACAACAGCGTCAACCAGAGTGTCATTATCTGTATAACAACTGCAGCAGAGCAACGAACTACAGTATAGTAGAGTACCATAGTAATACCTACAACATCAACAGCCACGACAGTAACAGGCAGGTAGCCGAGCGGTTAGGAGCGTCGGGCCAGTAAACGAAAGGTTGCTGGTTGGAATACACAAGCCTGTCTATAAAGGTCTGTCTACGTGCCCTTAAACAAGGCACTTTAACCCTAATTGCGCCTGTCAGTCGCTCTGGATAAGAGTGTCTACTAAACGACTAAAATGTCAAAATAAATGAAATGAAAACAACAGTAGAGGTAAGAAGCAGGAGCTTTTACAAGTACAAGTAGCAGGGAACGACTAGCGAGCTCAACGCTGCTGTGCTCTTTGTCTTTTTCCATCCAGGAGAACAGAACAGTAATGAGAACCAGACTGTTAGGGGTCGGCGAGGTAAGCCAAGCTCTGTATGCGTCCCAAATGGCACCCTGTTCCCTTCATAGTGCAATCATTTGACCAGGGCCCATAGGGTTCTGGTCAAAAGTAGTGCACTGTGTAGCAGGGCTAAAGCGTTATCCTCTGCACTGATTGAATGGGATTTCACCTGGGAAGACGGCAGGGAACGAGAGAGGGAAAGAGTGAGAAAGAAACGCTTTTGGATGCAAATTGTATGGGTCACTGTTAATGCACTCCAATCTCACCCCGCATCCTTCTAGCTTCATTATGCTGATAGTGAAAGTCCTAGGTTTCATCTGAAATAGCACCCTACGACCTTTACAGAGCACTACTTCTGACCAGTACGCGTGAGCATTCTGACCAGTACGCGTGAGCATTCTGACCAGTACGCGTGAGCATTCTGACCAGTACGCGTGAGCATTCTGACCAGTACGCGAGAGCATTCTGACCAGTACGCGAGAGCATTCTGACCAGTACGCGTGAGCATTCTGACCAGTACGCGTGAGCATTCTGACCAGTACGCGTGAGCATTCTGACCAGTACGCGTGAGCATTCTGACCAGTACGCGTGAGCATTCTGACCAGTACGCGTGAGCATTCTGACCAGTACGCGTGAGAATTATTTTGCTTAGCGTAGCCGCTGACGCCTGTCGGCTTATATACCGTATTACAATATTCCCCATTTGATCCATTTACACAGCTGGCTGTGGTCCCCAGGCCAGTTAGGATAAGTGCCACCAGCTTTCAGTACAGACGAAATGAGCCACACACACACACACACACACACACACACACACACACACACACACACACACACACACACACACACACACACACACACACACACACACACACACACACACAACATGGTGGAGAAAGTACCCAGCTGTCATACTTCGGTATACCTTAATAGAAAGTTACTCAATTAAAAGTGAAAGTCACCCAGTAAAAAACACCCAAGCAAAAGTCCAAAGTGTTGCATCCAGGCTGTATCACACCCGGCCGTGATTGGGAGACCCACAGGGTCCAGCGTCGTCCGGGTTTGGACTTGCCTAGTTAAATAAAAGGTTAAATAAAATACATTTGGTTCTAAATATACTTAAGTATCCAAAGTAAATGGAACTGCTAAAATATACTTTATCAAAAGTAAAAGTATAAATCATTTCAAATCCCTTATATTACGCAAAGCAGACATCACCATTTTCTTGTTTTGAAAATGTACAGACAGCCAGGGGCACACTTCAACACTAAGACATCATTTACAAACGATGCATGTGTGTTTAGTGAGTCCACCAGATCAGAGGCAGTAGAGATGACCAGGGATGTTCTCTTGATAAGTGTGTGAATTGGACTATTTTCATTTCCTGCTAAGCATTCAAAATGTAACGAGTAGTTTTGGGTGTCAGCGAAAATGTATGGAGTAAAAAGTTCCTTATTTTCTTTAGGAATGTAGTGAAATTAAAAGTTGTCAAACATATAAATAGTAAAGTAAAGTACAGACACCTCTCAAAAGTACTTAAGTAGTACTTTAAAGTATTTCTACTTAAGTACTTTACACCACTGCACGCACACACACACACACACACACACACACACACACACACTCACACACTCTATCCTGGCTAAAAACGCCCACACAACCTCCATACAAACCGCTACACAACCTCCACACAACGCCCACACAACGCCCACACAACCTCCACACAACCTCCACACAACGCCCACACAACGCCCACACAACCTCCACACAAACCGCTGCACAACCTCCACACAACGCCCACACAACGCCCACACAACCTCCATACAAACCGCTGCACAACCTCCACACAACACCCACACAACCTCCACACAACGCCCACACAACGCCCCGAGCCTGGATGCGATCCCAGCGGCACTGAGCATTTTTCCTCGTGGTTCTTCTCTTTTTGTCTCTTACAGATATTATTCTCTCCTCCTCCTCCTCCTCCTCCTCCTCCTCCTCCTCCTCCTCCATCCCCCTTTCTCTTATTCTTTTTACAGATCCTCGTTGAGCTTTTTGGCCAGAGTTACACACACACATACACTGCTAGTATGGAGCCACAGAGACAGAGTAAAGACTCTCAGCATAATATCAGTTTACAGAAGTGTGACAGCATTATTTATCTCTCTCGATTGTTCCCTCTGCCTTTAAAGTCAGCGGATCCTTTTCTGTACTTATTGTTTAGTTTTGCCTGGGCAGAGGGGGACGTTTATCAGCGTGGCACCTCCCTGAGTCTGTCAGCTGGAAGTGGCATTCGCACCGGGTCAGGGGGCGCTGGTTTTGACGGGCGCAAATCACTTCACACAGACCAAAGACCTTCTCTTCCATCTGCTATACATTCATTTTGGTCGTTAACTCACTAAATGTTATTTTTATAGCTTCTGTGACATGTTCTACTGTCCCAACATGTACATAAGAAAAGCCTTTTTGGGAGACACAGACACAGATACACACAATCATATCTGAGCTGGGCTGCAGTATGTCTGTGCTGATATGCCAGCTCATGTTCATCCAGTGTGCCAATGCTGTTGGCACTGCTGAAACTGCCCTGCCTGCCATCACTATACCACCCTGCCACACAAGCAGCCTGTGGCTCAGCACAGGCTGGCATCACCACCACTGATGCCAATGGAGAGACTGGCACACACACACACACACACACACACACACACACACACACACACACACACACACACACACACACACACACGGTCACTGGTTGGGGCCTTGGCCTGGGTGTCTTAGCTACAGGGGCTGTGAGCGAGGTCTGTTCACATTGTCCAATCAGCAGAGTCTGCTTTAGCCCCTGCCCTATCAGAACACTTCCCCTCCCTGTCCAATCAGCAGAGTCTGTATAATGTGCGATTCATGCATAGAGGAGTGGTACGTGAGCATAACCAACAATGAGCAGTAGGGCTAAACCTGTGTGTATGTGAGTGTGTAAATACACATACACATGTGTGTGTGTGTGTGTGTTTCAGCTATATATATGTGTGTGTGTGTGTGTGTGTGTGTGTGTGTGTGTGTGTGTGTGTGTGTGTGTGTGTGTGTGTGTGTGTGTGTGCTCTGTGCTGGTGCTGAGCTGCTAGTGTATTCAGTATTCAGGGGGGCGTACAGTAATTGCAGCAGCAGCAGCAGCATACTCCGGCCTCCTACTGCACTCAGGAATGCAGCGAGTCCCTCCTGAAACCCTAAGAACTCTGGAGAGAGAACTCACTCATCAGTCCTAAGTCTGATATGGATCCTCCCATCCCCTAGAAAGCATCTTTAGATTGTGGTAACTTTTGGAGTAGGGGTGTTTGTAAAACCGGTATAGGGGCTGTGTGTGTGTCTGTCCGTGAGCGAGAGAGAGAGGGAGAGAGAGAGACCCGAAATTTAGGAAAGCTTTGACTTTGTACAGACTCAGTGAGCATAGCCTTGCTATGAATTTGTTCTTAACTGATTTGCCTAGTTAAATAAAGGTTGAATAAAATTAAAATAAAATACACACAAATTAGGTGGAAACTGAGCTGCACTTCCTAACCTCCTGCCCAATGTATGACCATATTAGAGACACACATTTCCCTCGGATTACACAGACGAAAACAAATCCAATTTTGATAAACTCTCATATCTACTGGGTGAAATACCACAGTGTGCCATCACAGCAGCAAGTATTGTGACCTGTTGCCACAAGAAAAGGGCAACCAGTGAAGAACAAACACCATTGTAACCCCCCCTCCTTCTCCCTCTGCATCTCAGTCAAAACATCCATGGCCAAGGACATTTCACCCCTCCACTCTCCCATCCCCTCTCTACCATTGGGTTTAGTCCTCTGCCATCAGAGAGTTAATCCCCTAAAGCTGACACGCTGACACACACACACACACACACACACACACACACACACACACACACACACAGCGGAGCGGGGATTACAGCGCCTAGCTACGGGATATTGAGAAGTACACACACACACACTAACAGAGACACCTCGACTCATATGGTCAGGGCAGACACACACAGACACACAGCTGAGATCACTGTGCATGACACCAGCCCCCCCCACCAGCCCCCCACCAGCCCCCCACCAGACCCCCACCAGCCCCCCACCAGACCCCCACCAGCCCCCCACCAGGACCCCCACCAGCCCCCCCACCAGCCCCCACCAGCACCCCACCAGACCCCCACCACCAGACCCCCACCACCCCCCCATCAGCCACCCCCCCACCCCCCCACCAGCCCCCACCAGACCCCCCCCACCAGCCCCCACCAGACCCCCCCCACCAGCCCCCACCAGCACCCCACCAGACCCCCACCACCCCCCCACCAGACCCCCACCACCCCCCCATCAGCCACCCCCCCACCCCCCCACCAGCCCCCACCAGACCCCCCCACCAGACCCCCCCACCGCCCCACCAGCCCCCCACCAGTTCAAACACTGGGGCGATTCAGAAAAAAGGAAAACAATGTCACAACTGAGTTCTGACAGGCTTCAGTTCTCTCTGCTGCCTCTTCTGTCCTCCTCGTTATTTCTCTTTCAGGCTGAAGCATCAGTCTGGGAGTAGCAGTCAGTAGGAGGTGGAAACAGGGGGAGAGAGATTAGACAGAAATAAAGTCTGAGTAAACTCTCTCTTCTTCTAATGTAGCACTGTGCTTTGGCTATGTATCGTTATGTTGACTGAACACACACATACACACCCGACTCACGCGCTTCATTCGAAACCAAATCCACACGACGCTCTCTGACATCCTGTTGACGTGAGATGTAACACACACACACACTTTTGACAGCACATCAGCCCTATAGCACAGGAAGCAACCACCTCCTCTTTAGGCCAAGGTGATATTTTGTCTGCGTCCCAAAATGGCACCCTATTCCCTATATAGTGTGTTACTTTTGATAACAGCCTTCCCTGTAGCTCAGTTGGTAGAGCATGGTGTTTGCAACACCAGGGTTGTGGGTTCGATTCCCACGGGGGGCCAGCACAGAAAAAAAAAAAGTATGATATGTATGAAATTGTATGAAATTGTATGAAATGTATGCATTCACTACTGTAAGTCGCTCTGGATAAGAGCGTCTGCTAAATGACTAAAATGTAAATGTAAAATGTGAAACCATGTACGGCATATAGTGTGTGTGTATGTGTCACAAAAGCAGTGCACAAAATATGGAATAGGGGGTCATTTGGGATGTAGACTTTGTGTAAGTGGATGAACATTGTAAGAAAGACCTGTAAGCACAGTGCAGAGCCTTGCCCTCGGACTGAAGCTAAAGACAAGACATCAGGGTTATGTTCATTAAGCACCAAATGAAAGAAGATTGGACTGAAGCAAGGAGGAACTCACTGAACTTGTTGAAGGAGAAACACTTGTTTTCGTTGACCGCTACAAAACGTTGTGTTGGGGTGAGCACCAATGAATACGACCCAGGCTGGATGGGACAGTAGAATGGTTGTGATATTAATGCCATTGGTTTCCACAGTCCCAGTGAGCCTGTATAGCTGTGGAGGTAATGGTCTGGTTTCTCCCTCACAAAGCTGGGACACAGCTGCTCTATCCATCACTGCACAAACGGACAGACAGACAGGACAGGCAGAGAGGCAGACAGACATGTATGTGGGAAGGTAGGTAGGCGGATAGACAGGCCACCACCACACATAGACCTAGAGCAGACAGATCTGCTTGGACCACCACCACACATAGACCTAGAG